>NC_047165.1:4468178-4720678 GCF_009819705.1 Hippoglossus hippoglossus
TTTTATGTTCTTCCACCTGCAGTGACATTGAGGAGAAGTCCATGGTTTTCTCCCTGGAGCAGACGGAGTCGCTGTTCAAGCCGCATCACATGAGCAGCTTCTTCACTGCAGGAGGCGCAGGTGTGACCGGAGAGCCTGGAGACAACCTCTTCTCCAAACTCAAAGAGGAGCCGGAGGACCTGGCTCAGCTGGCTCCGACACCCGGGGACACCATCGTTTCCCTGGACTTCGGTCTGTACTGACTTCTGTCGTTAGCTAAACATGTTTGTCACATCATTTTAATTGTCACAATCTCTGTTTTTCGTCCGCAGGTCGTCCTCAGTTCGAGGTGTCCACTGCAGCCATGCTCCCTCCAGGACCTCCATCCTGGGGCAGCGAGAGCCACAAGCCCGCCGCTCCGGCATCAGGCCAGACCCCGGCTCCGGCTCCAGGAGACCTGGCGAACATGGCTGCAACATTCACCGTGCAGCAAAACCCGCCGCCGGGCAGCGCCACCCCGAGCCTCAGCAGCTGCTCCACGGTGAGGAGTAATGAGTTAGCGAGCGCGGGACTGGTGGCGTTTGTTTCGTGGTCCGTTCTCTCTGTGTTCAGTGAGGCCGGGGGGGGGGGGGGTTAAAGGTCACTTACACTGGGCAGTGTGTGTGAGAATAACGGGGGTGGAGATTTGGACAGAACAGGCTTTTAGCAGTGAATGGCAGCTTTGTTAAAACTAATTTCTCCTCTGTTCTCTCCTCGTTCAGCCGAGCAGCCCAGGTGATTACTACAGCTCGGTGGAGAGCGACCTGAAGGTGGAGCTGACGGAGAAGCTGCTCGCTCTGGACACAGAGAGCAGCAACAAGCCTGCAAACACAGAGGTGACCTGTTCTTCATCCTGTTCTAATGCTTTGGTCTCAGCAGTAATGATGAGGCCTGGTCTTTTTGGATCAACTCTGACCAGGACATTGTGTTAATATTTTTTACAGAGCAGTAGGTTACACGGAATACAACGTTATTTAAACATTTAGAAGCTTGAAGTGCAACTTTTTTCTCTCTAAGCCGTTTAAAGGTGCATTCACACCAAATGCAAAGCTGATTTAGACGAGATGGATGCAATGGAGTAAATCACAGAGTTCAACTTTGGTTGACTGGAACCAACAATATTTCTTTTGTCTTCGCACAAGTGTGACCGGGCTTTTATTTGTTGAAGTATTTGAATTTGAACGAAACATTTGCACGATGCAAAGCGTGAAAGTCAATCAGCGTTGAGAATGAAACCAACCGGAGACAGATCCTGTCACCGACCCGAGCGAGCAGGTCAGCCTCAGGTAGCACTGGAAATGACATCCAGACACAGCTCCTGGGGGAGACCGGGAAATTCCTTGAGCTGTGAGCGCCCCCTGGTGGTCATGGTTTTGGCTTCTCGGGCGTTTCCACAGCAGGTACAATGCAGCAGTTGTTGGCACTTAAGCCACTATTATCTCCTCTCTGGGCACAAACTTGCAGGTTGTGTTTACATGCGATTCTTGCTCGTACCGCAACTAAACACAATGTTTTAGTAAACAACCAAAAGTATTAATTAATTATTCAAACAATCCAAATTTCTGAAATACAACCACTATAATTGTGCAGTAACAGAAGAACAATTTACAATCGATTTCAATATGCTCAATCTATGTCGTCTTTCGGTTTCCCAGAGGGACTTGACTGACTTGGACCTGGAGACTCTGGCTCCTTACATCCCGATGGACGGAGAGGACTTCCAGCTGCACCCCATCGTCCCAGAGTCCGAGTCCCGGGAGGGGAGTCCAGCCAGGTGCATGGGCAGCAGCAATCCACAAACACGGAAGTCACCTCACCAGAGCTTCAGCAACATCACCAGTCTCTTCCAGCCCCTGTCCTCGCCCCCGCACACCCAGGGCCACTATCAGGCTGCATCCTGGGCTACGGGGGAGAAGAGGGGCTCCGGCCAGGGGACGATGAACCCCCACGCGGTGCCATACATGATGGGCCACATGCTGAATCCCCCGTACCAGGCCCCTGCAAGCACCCCTCTGTCCTCCATAGGTGGTAGGCAGAACCTGCAGTGGCCACCGGACCCTCTGTTAACCTACCAACAACAGCCACAAGCCAAGTCCTACCTGCTGGACAGTGTGTCAGGAGAGACGCTCCCGTCCTGCCAACAGAACATGCCCCATCACATGCAGAAGCAGAGGTGATGTAACATTTACGTTTAAAACAAGAGAGTAAAAACAAGTAAAGTGGTGAATTCTTAATTACGTCTGTTTGTGTGCAGGATTAAAAAACTATTAAACTTGATGAGACATGGGCCAAGAAAGAACCCTATGAACCTCGCAGAGGATATGTAATCGATCTAGATCTAAAAAAGTTATACCAGTAATATTAAACCTCCACCGAGGCCCAACAGTCCTCTAATGAAACCACGTTTAAATTCACTAGATCCAGATTTTGGGATCTGCATTAAAACTACACTCATAAATATCAGTCCCCTAAATACGTCTGATTAATTATTCTCTGAAGAATCCTGATCCTGGTTCTTTCTTCTGACAGAGGTAACATGTTTATGTCATATAAATGTTGATTGTGTTCCCTGTGCAGGTCCATTGACAATTTTGTACAAGCCTACAGAGACATGAGTCCAGCCAGAGTGGCCATGAACAACAGCATCAAGCGCTCCTTCACCCAGATGACCGTGGTGAGTTTCCATCATAATGACAACATTTCCACATAAGGATAAAAATTCACTTACTTGAGATAAATAAAACCAAGTGACTGATCGATCCTGTGGCCTTGATAATACAGGTTCTTTTTAATAGTCTGTACTTTAATAAAACTGTTTCCTTTGAATGGATTGTCCTAATTATCTGTCCGTGTGTTGCAGGGCGACCATAAGGCGTCAGAACTCATGTGGAAGAAGATGAGGAGTGAGAACTGTGTCACCATGGATCGCTCCCTCAGCACAGGATCACTGGCAGGTACAGGCATCCATCACACACACACACAGACACACACACACACACACACAGACACACACACAGAGAGAGAGAGAGAGAGAGAGAGAGAGAGAGAGAGAGAGAGAGAGAGAGAGAGAGAGAGAGAGAGAGTTGTACCTGTAACCTCTGGCTCTCGTCTCTCAGAGTCGAGGATGTTGCCCGGCAGCATGTCGTCATGTCTCAGCTCCCTGCAGCAGCACAGAAAGTCCCAGTACCCAGGAAACGGGATGGGAGGCACAAACGAGAAAGTCTTCACACGGAAGAGCTGCAACTACAGCGATTATAACCTGCTGCCTTCAAACAAGGCCGAGGGTGAGCTGAGCCAATCCAATCCACCATAAAGCCCCTGATTTAGTGTTTGTGCCTCCTGAAAAACGTGAAGCAGATTGTTTTCTGACTCATTTGCTGACACAAACATGCAATAAAACTCTGTATCAAGTCATTTCATCTGGAATTCAATCAAAGTCAAAAGAAGGTTTAGATAATTAACGCTGGTTACATGTGGCGAGATCGGGCATTAACCTCGGTGGAGGTTTCTAGTTAAATTAGACGTCACTACATATATTTTATTAGTCTGGACGAGCATGGATGGAAACAAGGTGTACAACCCCCACACAAAAAGTTCTGTCGTAAAATAAAGTGTAGTTTTATTTTATTGTGATTTAAACACTCATTTGTGAGAATGTCTTGAAACAAATAGATTTTTAAGGGGAAAAGGCCCAAATCTGGCTGAATTTGTTGAGAAAATACATGTTTGAGGTTCATGTAACGGATCAAAATTACTTGATAAAATTGTTACCTTGGCGAATGTCTTTTGTCTTTTTGTATTGAATCCCTGACACTAATTCTCTGTGGCTCTCCAGGTATAGCTAGTCGTCTGCTGGGCCCCTCGTTCGAGCCCTGCTGTCTGCCCGAGTTGACCCGTTACGACTGCGAGGTCAACGTGCCGCTGCAGGGGAACCTGCACCTCCTCCAGGGCTGTGACCTGCTGAGAGCCCTGGACCAGGCCACCTAGAGCCCCAGATCCAAACCCCACCGTAGACCCAGACTTAATCCCAGCCCTGAACCTCAGCCTGCAGCCTGAGACCTACATTTTACACCTCCGGGCCCCTGAGAGCCCCGAGGCTAAGCTACCTATAGGGAATGTGCTCATAACCACGTCCTGCCTTATTTAGCTCCTTTCACCGACTCTCTGTCCACTCTGTAGATCTGTAAACAGAATCCACACGTGTCAGACGATGTGGGTGAAAAAAGGTCAATGTGGGTAAATTTTCTAAAACAATGCCTGACCTGCGTCGTGTGTTCAAACGTCTTGACACTGTGATTCCTCAGAGGTCACAGGTCGACTCTGGTCACACGCGCAGGATAAACTCGGGTCTTTTGGTGTAAACAGGGTATTAGAGGTGTGAGATTCACACACACACACACACACAATCTGCCTTAAAGGCCGAACGTCTGCAGCCACACACACACAACACACACATGCACACATGCACACATGCCACGACCAGCCATGTAGGCACGGGATTCAAACCTACGACCTGTGTCTTATCCGTCTCGTCCGCAGAGCGACACCCTGACATGAACTCTATGCAGCTCAGCCTTACGTCTCTTTATCATTTAGCTCTGAGAGGATTATTGTTATCAAACTACCGACACTCTGAGTTTATCGGACCAGCGATTAGACCCAGACCACTTGTTCGGCTCGGACTCGAGGCTCCGACTGGAACAAGTGGAATTGTAGCCATTTTAAAATCAATAAGAACTGAGGATTCTTTTACTAAATATTGATTCTGCTCGTTGATTCCAAAAGACGACGTCTTAATCACGGCAGTGCAGCGATCGCCAGAATTTAATCTGTTGTAGTAGCAGTGGATTTTATTCATTAAATTCTTGACTCACAATTACTTAAAATTGTGTAAAAGTTGTTGCAGTTGTCACAGATTTATCTTGATATTCAGCCTGATAGAAAAATCTACTCAGAGGAGGCGACATATATATCGAATCCAACTTTAAAGAGTGGACACGTAGCTGAAAGCCGATTTGTCTCCGATCTGGGACGTTTGTCGTCGTGGGAACTTGTTGGGTTTCTCTATATTTTTCGAAGGTTTCCTCAAAGTGCCTTATGCGTGTTATGATTTGGTGATTTACACACAAGATTGAATTAATTGTCAGAAAGTTCCAAAATAAGTTGAAAATCCAGTTGAAAATCGTGTGAAAGAGGCTTTAGCTTCATTTTTAATGGTAATTAGACGTCAGAAGAGATAAAACCTTTAAATGACATGAAACTTTTATCATCTCGGGACAATACGCAAGTAACGAACGTTTTCCAGAATAAAATGTGTTTTAAAGTTTTTTAAATAGTTGGATTTCATTTCTCTCTTGAAAAGAATCTGGAATCAATAAGCAGAATCCAAGATGACACCTCTCTCTGCTCAGGTCTTTCTCACCATTACAGACAAACATTCACAAACGGGATCGTCCGCCTCTCGTCACCGTGACGTCGAGTTTGTTGATTCACGACAGAAACTGGTGCACACGACGTAATTCATCTGTTAAACACACATGCATGACTTAGTGTTTTTTAGTTATTACAGTTCGTCTATTATTGAACTTTTATCGAATCTGCCCACGTTATTTCATCCAAATCGACACTTTACCATATCAATACTGCTTTTTTTATTTACCTACCAGATTATTTTATTTTTTGTGTCTATCTCGAAGACACACTAATAAACATATATTGCAATACAAGTACTCTACTGTAAGTGGAATATTGATAAATTGTTGTTTTTTCTTCTTACCTCTCAGTCGGGTAAGTAGCTCGTGTGACTACAGGGTTTTTTTCTTATCGTGCAATTATTATTATTTCAAAATGTGATAAAGTTGATATAGTCAGCAGCAAAGCTATCGCCTTATTCATTAAACTCATAGCATGTACAAAAGCAGCCTGGTCGACACGCACAGGATTATATATGTTGCAGGATTACACACACACACACACACACACACACACACACACACACACACACACCCACATGTGTCACGCTAAACAGGAAACAATAAGAAACAGCAGGTGTGTGCACAGGAAGTGGAACCTCTCCTGTTTAAATGTGTTGGGCTCTTTACCTATTCTATAGATTTACATGTTGTTATTTATCTTCATATTCTGCAGATTCAGGCAGCGACAGTGAGCCTCAGTGGAGATGTTCAGAGTCTAGAAAAAATTAGGATGGAACAACATAAATGAAAGATTTCAAATTGTCCTAAAAACAAAAACATGAAAGTTATATATTAGTGAAGCAGCTTCACTTACATTTTACACTGAAAAATGATATTTTCCTTAATTTCCTTTGCTCATGTCTCTTTTCTAAGAATATAACTCAGAGCGTTGTCCTTCATTTTCACAGAAATGAGCAGAAACACGTGTTTACCTAGTGCGTTTGAATAGTTGATTTGTAGTTAATAATCTAAAATGTGCACCTTAAATCCAGCTGCAGGATATTTATTGGGGGCGTTCAAGCCACTCGAGCCAATCAGAAGAGAATTAGAGAAGTCAGGAGGACGACTGGACCAATCAGAGGCTAAAACGATGGTTTACCGTTAACGCCTCTTCGGTTTTTAGATGAAAAAGCACAGGAGAGGTCACCGCTGAGTTCACCGCTGCACTAACCGTGTCATGTAGAATCACGCACCTATTAGACCGTTCATTGGGTGTGAACATGTCAGAATCAGCAGCCTGTGAAGTGGAACGTTTGTATTTTTCTTAGACGATGACAAGAATCATGACACATGATATTTACCACGCAATGTTTTCACATGTCGATGAGTAACGTCGGCAGCTGTTCTCTCTCTCTCTCTCTCTCTCTCTCTCTCTCTCTCTCTCTCTCTCTCTCTCTCTCTCTGTGTGTTTCTCGCTCTTCCTTTGAGGTATCTGTCGTCGTGTGGTGACCACTTCTATGAACCATAGAGCTTTGTGCACATATATGTTACGTATTTGAAGCTAATGTTGAAGAGTGTTTTTGTGTCCTGGTACTTTGTCCCGGCGCTGATCCCTCGTCGTGCTCTTTCCTCTCGTGCCGTCTCCGTGTTGTGTTTTATTTTTTATTCTTCCCTTCAGAGTTTTATCCCTAAATTTGTATCCGATCTGTTTGCTGGCCAGTAACGTTTTTTTGTTCTTGCTTTGAAATGCTCAGATTAAAAGATAAATATCTGGGGGGGGGGGGGGGGTTTTAAGTTTCACTATCCAGATATGTAGCATTTTTGAATATTGTTAAGAGGATAAAGTTGCCACATGATTAATCACATAGTTTTCCAGTTGCTTCTTAGACCACGTATGTGTCATGTGTTGAACTTTTCTTCCATCCGGTGGATCCACTAACGCTGTTCTCTGCTTTACGTCGCTGAAATGTTCTATACGGTTGATTTTAATCTTTATAATGTGCCTTAAAATGAGGAGTTCACCCTTCGGCAGCACAGCTTGTTTCCTGCAACCTTTAGACGACATCCTTCATATATGAGGGGAGTATTATTGAAGATTATCCAAAACTAATATTGCATCTTATCCGAAAATAACATGTTAAAGTGTCATTTTATGGATAAATTGGATTAAATTTCCCTTTGTTTCCCCAAGTTTTAAATTGAATTAGCTCATTAAACTCCAGTCTACACTTTAACTGAATCTCCTGAAGTTTGTTTGACTGTTTTTTAACCCAATTGTCATGATAATCGTCCAATTATAAACCACAATTAGAGATTCTGGGGTGCAGTTGGTTAATCTTCATAATAAACCCTCAGGCTTTGTAGTGAACATCCTCCGTAGCCTCTTCACAGTGACAGTAGAACCCTCATAGATTCGAGTAGAACCCATTAGAGCCCATCATAGATCCCCTGGTGATGAAGAGTCAAATTTTACTAAAAGGTTTTTAAAGGAAATGGATTCATTCAGCACGACCGAACAGTCTGTGTGTAGATGAAGCTGCTCGTGGTTTTTTTTTAGGTTTAATGGAATAAAGGGAGATTATTTGTCAGAGGAGGCTGCAGAGTTCGATCCAAGCACAACACTCATTTAACCGACTTGAACTCCAGGTGATGCAGATCAATATCGAAGAGATTTTAAAAGATATATTTTAGGTATAATGATGTGTTTGCACAATACATTAACATGATATACATGGGACTTTTGTTATATGTTATATGTTTTATTGCCCAGTTTTAGTTTCAACTAAATTCTCAGTGTAAGAAATAAGTGAAAAACAAACTGATGTTGCAGTTTTGTTGTGTCTATAATGAAATTAGTGACTAAAAGTCAGATTAAATCCAGGTTGTACGAATTAAAAAAATATATGTTGAGTAGGATTAGAGACACGTGTTATGTGAGAGGGATGAGAGCAGAGAAACAGTTTGATGAGTTTGATTTTGAAGGAAAACTGAAAAGACGAACGACCTGAAGAGATGAATCCTGCTCAGTCTGCAAACTGACGCACATCTGTTCACTCCTCTGTTTCTCCTCTCACTCCATCTCACTTTCACTAAACTAAATCTATTTGTTTTCTCTCATGTGCAATTACTTTAGACAAGTAGCCATTTTTTATATATTAGTTGTTCATATTTAAATAATAAAAAGCCTGTAAATGAAGCTTTAAATTGTTCCCAATTGGTCAAATCATCTTTTATTTTAACTGTATCTTTACATCACGATATATAGAAATATTTTTTGTTCAAGTGCTAAATGCAGTTTCTGGAGACGAAAGAGGTTTTTAGGAAAATGTTAAAAGTCTTGAAATACGCGTGTGCGTAGAAGAAGAACAGCACCTCAACACGGATGTTTTTAGCTAATTGTGTTCATGTATGTGGAAAGAGATGGAGAGAGGGAAGTCGAATTTCAAAATAAAACTGTAGGCAGAGGAGAAGCCCCGCCCACTTTTTAAAGTTAGTTTCTGCTCCTTTAGCTTTGCCTTGAAAATTCAAAAAGTTATGTTGGTTGCCAATAAAGACGCCTGTTTTTATGTTAAACCTTCATGGGAAGTGTAGTTTTTAACGTTAATTTGTTACATTTGTTAAGAAATGTGACAATTTTACTTTGAATTATAGGAAATATTAAAAAGAAATTGTAAATCTTACCATTTTAACTTTAAAAATCAAGAGCAGTTCTCAGCTGTTCACAAAAGTAAAAATAACGACAGTTGAGAAAAATCTATGAGAACTAAACGACAAGTGAAACCGATGCAGTGGGCGGGGCTGCAGTTCTCTACTTAAACTCTAGAGGGTGTGTCACCAGTTCTAGTGCTCATCACGCTGTGCTGCCTGAAGGGTGTTCCTCCGAAAACAAGAGAGACGATAAAAGGTTCCAGGATTTACTTCAGTTGTTCATTGCTCGTCTTCTTTAAACACAAATATCAGCGTCTTGTCTTGTTTAGTTTTTCCTGATGGGATCCATGTTCTGCTACATCTGTTGTGAAACAGTTTTATTAGCTGATTCTACATTTTTTAAATATGCATAAATTTCATATTGATCTTATTATTATCATATACTGTTATCATTGTTATTACTATATGGGGAATTTAACCTGATAAGAAGTTTGTGTTTCTGCACTGATCTTATTATTAAAGCATAACTGATCTTACCCTCCCTCATCGGCTTCATGTGTGGTTCATTCCATTTTATTTTATCTTCAGGTTTGTTTGATAAGATTGAATAAAACTAATTTCTTTTAATAAATGAGTGTGATGATGGAAATTATGAATAATTTTATAAACATCTTTTTTATTTTGTTATCAACAAATTAAATGAGCACAAGTAGCTGTTGTGTGATAGTTTTTTTTTTTTTATGTTTGCAGACGTTGATGTTGTGATTTTCAGTCTGGCTTCTATTTCTATAAATGAAATGTTTCTCTTTGATTATATTGTTTTTATGGTGAAACTCAGAGTGAACTAATGTTATATCCTTTAAAACATCTCCCACAACAGAAAATACATCAAATAAATCTTCAGCATGAAATAAGCATTTGTAATATAACAGGTACGATTACAGAGCCTTGTGGGACTCCTTTGCCAAGTGTTAGCATTGCTGTCAGTTAACCTAGAAAACCTGTCTATATAAAACGTGAAAAAAACGGCTATTAGATAAATGTTAAGTTCAGTGAAGTAAAAGTCCCATGAAATTAATATATACAGTGAATCTGAATTAATTTCCGCTCCTGAGGTACATTCTCATGAGCTGGTGCAGGTTTCACCCTGTACCTCATTAAACCAATTTAAAGTAATCCTCAGACCGGCAAGTGTGTTTATTCATGTTTGCACATGATGCAACTGTGTGTGTGTGTGTGTGTGTGTGTGTGTGTGTGTGTGTGTGTGTGTGTGTGTGTGTGTGTGTGTGTGTGTGTGTGTGTGTGTGTGTGTGTGTGTGAGAGTTGTACTGCAGCCAGAACAGTGTTGAGTTCAGGATCATTCAGGCGTTTCAAACACGTTAATTGAAGAACATTCTGTAACGGCCTGTTCTGTGGTTTCTGTTCCTCCCTTGTTTTCTTAACTCACTCTGTGTGTGTGTGTGTGTGTGTGTGTGTGTGTGTGTGTGTGTGTGTGTGTGTATTTATAATTGTATCTTTGGGACCAAAATCAGGTTCATACTTGTGAGGAGAATTTTGTCTGATCCACTTTCCCAGAAAAGGTTTAAAACAGACAGAGCAGTAGTGAGAAACCACTTAATAATAAAGATGGACGACATGACAGCTTCTTAAAAGTGAAGCCAAAGAGTCTGAAACCTGAATCAAGTCAACTATGATTGAATGAGAGCTTTTCCGGTGCTGGTGATTTTCTCATGGTTCAGTATAATCTATTTTATAATATAATATATTAACATTATATAGGAATTAACGCTGCAGGTGTCTGTCCTGCTAATTGATCTGTTGTGGATCTTTACAAGCTTCTGTGGAAGTTATTTTAAATAAGTGAATTTTCCTTCATGCTCATGTTTTCCATTGACACGTTTTTTTATATTCGTCTGCTCTGTAGAAAACACATTTCAAAGCCTCATCTCCACCTTTGTTATTGTGCTCGATGTTTGTGTTTGGACGCTGACGCACGTCCTCGTCTTCATGAGGAGAAAGACTTTGTCATAAATAGATGGAAACTGGAAAAGAAAGAGACTCAGGTTCTCTGACCTTTGGCCTCTCGCTCAGGTTCTGTACATTCTGGTGTTTGTAGCAGAGGCAAAGGAAACAAACACGCTATAACAGTTTGTGATACGATAAAATCCATGTTTTAAAAACGTTCAAGGATTTATAGGTATTTCATAGTCCAGGTAGAAATCACGGTAACTGGAATCCTTCGATAAGCGCCTGAAACAATTAGATAAAACTCAAAAGAGCACAACGAAAAGACGACGGCTGACGGAAGTTTAATATCCGAGAAACAGGATCCTATAAAAACGAGAATAACTTTAGATCTGTTTTGTTGTTTTCAGAAAAGCTGTTTTCGGTTTTGTCGTATAAACAGAGATAACACAATATTTCTTTTGTCGTCAGTTAACGGAAGCAGAATTTCTTTTCAGATCATTACAGCTTCATGGTCACGATTATATCACCTCCGACCAGACCGGTGTTTTTGCATTTTCATGCGGACGGAGATTATTTATAATTATTTTCCCCTGAAGAATGGAGGAGGAAAAGCTCAATTTTAAGAAATACCCACGCACATGTGGGAATAAAAAAACAATGGTGGTTTGGGGAAATGGCTGGCAGAGGGTGGTGTGAAGTTTGGTGCCAGAAATCAACCTTCCTTCCTCTGCAGGATGACAGGAACCCAAACCTGGGCATACGCACACACAGGTAAACACAGCAACACATACTCACACACACAGACACACACACACCTCACGTCCCTGTGTTTCAGCCTTTTGTTTCCTTCAGGTGGGGAGTCAGGAAAAACATGGGGGAGATGTAAATGGCAGGAACCGGCGTCTGGGAGCGAGCTGCTTCCTCTGTGAATAATGTCCACCTAGTTACTGCTGTAGAAAAACTTGTTGCATCAAAAACTTTTGTGTATGACTAATTTTATTATTTTGATGACTGTTACACATGTAAAGTGCATAAAGCAACATTATACTGATTTAATTCAATCTGAACCTCTCAGTTGTTTCTGTACAACACCAACACATCATAATAATCTATAACATGGACTTAACCATTACTGAGGTCTTCTCTTTTTCTGTTTTCTGTCTCACTTACATGTAATTGTATTTTCTTTTTGGTTGTTTTCTACAAATGTGTGAATATGTCGATATGATTGTTACAATCTATGATGCAGGTTTTTGAAATATATATGTATTTTGCGTAAACATTTCTGTCAGCATGGGTTAGATGCATGATGTGATGTGATGACAATAAAAAAACTAATTGTGCACGTGATGTCAAACTTGTGCACACACACACAAATAGTTTAAAACTGATTTGAATTATGAAAAACAAGAAAGTGATTTAACAGAACAGTATTTATCATTGATTCTATTTTACTTAACTTCCCAGTGAGCGAGTGGACGTGTTGATGAGGTTTCTAACACGTGGCGGACGTGAAACTGGAAGAACACAAATGTCTCAGGATGAAGAAGAGGAGCCGTACACGTAGAAGACGAAGACATCGACTTGGAAACACGAGGAGGTTCCAGAGCTTTTGGTGATGAGGGCCGACGCCGGTGTGGATGAGCTGTAAACAACAACACTGATCTTTCCACAGCAGAGTTTATACGTCATGTCCTGACTTCCTGCTGCTCTACAGGCTCCGCCCCTCGCCTGGATGTTCCACACATGTTCCTGTTGTTGTGAACGAGTCGGACCCGGAACAATATCCTGCTGCTGCTTCACATGAGAAACACTAACTACAGGAAACGTCCGGACACTATTTTCTGGACGTTTCCCATGTGAGTTCATAAAACAGGCTCCAGATATCCGTCTCCTTGATGTGTCTGATTTTCTTAATCAAGATCCATGAACTATTCTCTGGGAAATTGGTGGAAGTGTTAAAGAAAGTTCAGTAGTTTTTGCTTAATCCTGCTGATAAACAACCAAACAAACAAAGGTACTGGGGTGAAAACTTCTTCTGTCTGGAAGTTATCAAGTTATCTTACAAACCGTCTGTCCACTCGTGTGTGCGTCCGTCCTCTGGGACCTGAGCGGGTCTCCAGACGATTGTCCAATAAACTCATCCAGGGACAGTTTGTATCGTTTCTCGTCCAATCCCAGGACACCGAGCTGCTCCGACTGGGACTGACCCGCCGACGCAGCTGTAAACAAACAACCAGTTTCCCATGTTAGAGTCGGACTCAGTTTGGATTCAGCACATGAGAGAGACACTCAAAGATTTGTATTGTATCAGTTTCCTGTGTTTTTATTTGAGTGAAGTGAAAATCACGGCGGCCGTCAGAAGTGATCATCGTTTTATAAAGAAGCTTAAAGTGGATGAACTCGTCCCTTAAACACAGAGATAGTCAAGGTCCCCAGAGGAGGATGTTTGTGAGTGAAGATAAACAGTTGGTGGCGCCAGAGGATGAGGACGAGAGAGTCAAACCCAAAACAAGGCAAATGTTTGGCTCTTAATAAAGATGGCCTACACTCAAAAGTGAAGCCAAATCATATCGATCGCCCCCTGGTGGCTGGCTGCAGTATAGATCATAAACCCCGCCTCCACCTAATTCGGTGCAGCTTTGACTGAATTGGGAACTCGTGACATTTTCAAGTGGATCTGAACAAAGGGATCCAGGATTTCTTTCCTTTTCACTTTCTTTAACACTTTAACACGTATTAGAAGACTAATATCTTTGAGTGTGTGTAGTTTGTTTGATTTACTAAACTTAATTGATTTCCACTTCACTTGGTGGAGAGATGGGGCCTGAGAAGAACTCTTCATGCCACAAAAACATTGAACTTATTCTAAATCATGATGGAAGTAGCATTAAATGAACATTGACATTACTTAAGACCTACCTACATGTTTTTAACATCTATTAAGTCATATTTTTTAGGTATTTAAGGTTTTTTAAGGACTCAAATTCAGATTATTAATTTGTTTGAGACCCCACAGAAACCCTGACCAACACTGAGCAGATTAGAAGATGCACATTCCTCCTTTCCAGGCCTCTGATTGGTTGGACTGGTTCTCTGACCGTTTATAGACGTGACACCGAACCTTCACGCATCAGTCGACAGAATCCTGACGTGTGGGCGACTCTAGGAACAATAACACAATGGATCTGTTACATCACGTAATTATTGACAAACTGATTGTCGAGTGTCTGTTTTTCGCTCTTTGTGCTTCTGTGGGAATTCGTTCAGAAATACAATCGAGGCTCTCCTGCACAGAATTGTGTTTTCAGCGATTGTTCTGCACAAAGACAAAGAGGTTATGCAATCGTTACTCAATCATCCTCTGACCCCGTCAGGACACTTGAGTCCGACTGAAGACAAAAATAAGTCTTCTGATAGGACGAGGTAGAGAGAGCGGCGCTGAGTATTCACTATCAGCAAATATAGAGAGGAAGGGACGTCCTGCACAGATTTACAAATATACAGACATGTTTGACTCTCAAGCTGCAAAATGCTGCAGCTGAAAATAATTGATCAAGTTTAATAATATGAAATATATATATAAAGTAAAAAATTAAAACAGTTTCCAAGGGTTTAAAGTTATATAAATTAAACAAACATTTGATTTATCATTCAAATATTTGGTGATTCAGTTTCTCTGTTTCTTCGAGTATAAATTGATTTATGAGCAGCTCAGTACCGTCAGACTCTCCTGACACCAGGCGGCCGCCATCTTCTGATCCCAGCAACCTTTCCACCCTGCGTCTGTCGATGTACACTCTAACCGCTCTGCGACCCCCGAGAGCACTTCCTGTGTGCACAGTACACACACACACACACACACACACACACACACACACAGACACACACACACACACACACACAGATGGCAGAGGTGGTGTTTCATCCTCCTCTGTGTTTAAAGCCGCAGACAGTTGAGGCTGTAAAGCTTCCGGAGGGTAAACATGAGCTTTCTCATGAGAATGTTTAACCTCCTCCTCTGTGTGTGTGTGTGTGTGTGTGTGTGTGTGTGTGTGTGTGTGTGTGTGTGTGTGTGTGTGTGTGTGTGTGTGTGTGTGTGTGTGTGTATGTGTGTGCGTGCATGTGTGTGTGTGTGTGTGTGTGCACAATGTTGTGAGTTATTTGAAGGAGACAGATGTGATCTCGACAGCACTGGCATGTACAGTTTATTTTCATTATTACAGCCTGATAACTGACACTGAGTTGTGCAAACGATTTAAATTTGTAAGTCAATTATTACAAACTGAAGATTGACTAAATTAGTTTTGCACCATTTTAACTTATAGAAAGTCTAAAGCAGCGGTGTCCTGCAGCTTTAATGCATCATATCCTATATTAATAGTTTTCATTTTGACTGTTAAGTTTACCCACCAGCCCTTTGGTTGATTCAGTTTAGAATAAAGATAGATTCACCCTCAGTCCTGTGAGTGTCTTTATTTGTGCCACATTGTGTAATTTATGTTTTTGTCATTTACCTTCACACAGAAATCCTGCGTCTTCAGAGACTGAACTTATTTCTGCTCAGGTGTCTGAGCGGCGTAAACATCTGGATGGTTGGTCGGTTCATCATCTCTACAGAGAACTGTGGCTTCCTGCAGGTCGCTCAATGTGCTGGGCTCCTTTTCTTCAGCTGTTCAGTCCAGTCAGAGACAGTTCTGAGTTTAATTTGATGCACAATGAGACAGAATAATGTAAAACTTTAGATCTGAGTTTGGAAACATCTCCTAACTGAGGATTATCGTATCACAACCAGAGCTGCAGTCGATTAGTGTTCCCGCTTCTGTGAGTTTCCTCTGATTGCAGCTCGTGCAGGACTCCTCACATCATCTTTACGTTGGTGTCCATCAGGTTTAAGAATCACTTTAAGGAAGTTGTCTTTACAGTAACAGCAGCTGCTTCATCCTTATATCCCCTGCAGGTTTTCTGAATCACTGTTTGTAGCTCCGACGCTGCAGCAGCTCCTCCTGCAGACTGTCGAAGACGTCTGTAAACCTTTGTCCCACTTTGTGTTGTCATAATTTACTTTACTACCTTTAAGGCGTTGCTCTGTAAAAGCCGCTTCACTCGCTGATGCAAGTGGCTGCAGGTTACATCACAAACACGGAGCTGCTTTCTGATACTGAGCATTTTTATTTTACTTCATTTTACTACTTCGTTTCTTGGCTCCTCGTCTTCATTCTTGTATAAGAGCAGTGAGAATGAATAAAATGTGAAGCAGCTCGGGGACTGAGCCTTTTAGGTTCGGGCCCCGAATACAAGTTGTGTCCCAGTTCAGGGGCCACATTCTCCAGAGGCTTATCATTCAAGAGGAAATTAATCAAAATTAAATTATTTTATCTTGTGCTTGTACATTTATACAGATTTTCCTGTTATGGATCTTTACTTTGGAATTTGAGGCGTTTTCTGCAGACTCGTTTTTTTCTTGAAATAAACACTTTTTCATCCTTATGGAGAAATAATCACAAACCCTCCGTTCATACTGGAAAAGGGTCCCAACCAGTGTTTAGGGTGAAGCTCTGTCGCCATCTAGAGGTCGTACACGTGTAATGTAGCTAAACGGACACTGATCTCACATCTGTGATGGATGAGCATGAGATAAAATGATAAATCAAACAATAAAAAAAATATCTTTTCAGATAAAAATCATTTAACCCGTCAGAGCAGATAGAAATTAATTTATGACTTTTCAAGGTTTGTGGTTTCGAGTTGAGACAACAAATAAAATAATACATTTTTTAAAATGCTACAGTCAACAACATGATAAAGTCATAAATAAAAATCATCATCAAACTCAGACACAGACAGATGCTTTTAAATTAAATGCTTTATAAGTTGGATTTAAATAACTAGTTTAAAGAATTAAAAAAACTTTATTCATCATCCAGCTTTTGAAACATTTGTCATACACACTGTTGAACAAAGAAGTGAAGTACTGATCATATCAAAGCCGGGGAAACTGTCAGTTCCTCTCGGCTCCTATCAAGACAGAAGCTAGTTATATATTCAGAAGCTGGTTTTCTCATGTGGAGATTAATTAAGAAGTGAGAACGTGATCATCACTCTTCATTATCTCACATCAGAGGATCAGTGTAGTATTCAGGATGAAAGGTTGTTCAGTCGACTCTGACGGTAAAACTGTCCTGAACAAACATCCTGCAGGAGACAATTGATTTTTAAACCTTCACGTCTGATAATGTTTCTCTTCTTCTCACTTTAACTCTGAGTTTCTACAGAGTTAAAGTGTAAATGTGTAACTTTGTAAACTCTGGTTTTCAATGACTTCTAAGTCTGTTTAACTGATCTACAGTTCAGCTTCACTCTTCAACCTGCTGGACCTGATTCTGACATTTGAAGCTGTGACTCTCAAGTTGCTTTCCGACATGAAGTGAAGTCCACACGTTTTCCTGAAATTGAGTGGCTGCATGTGACAACACAAATGTCTGAGTCTGTAGCTCAGGATATTATCTTACTTATATTTTACTGCAAGACATTTTGCTGTTTTTGACTTATGGTGATATAAAAGAGACCGAAAAGTTGTTTGTGAGTCCACCGTGACCTTTGACCTATGACCTTTAAAATCTGATCAGTTCATCTTTGGGTCAAGCTGAACATTTTTATAAAATTTGAATAAATTCCCATCGCTTGTGTCATGAAATTCAAATGTTTTCCCCTAAACAAGCAGAAAGTTGTGTTTTCACGAAACCGACGACTTCTGGATTCTTACGTGATCCAGAAAACGAAGATTACACCGGATGGTTTGTCTGTGGGAGCAGCTTTCTTGATTTTCACCCAAACACCTTCTGCTGAGGGTGTTAAACACATACAATGTGTAACGTTTATAACTTTTAATATTTGACAGCCTAACAAAGTCCAAAGGTGATGCACAGGGTGAGGATCAGTTCGGCTGATGTTGAGCTGCAGAGCTGAGCTCACAGAACGAGGGACAGTCTCAGCAGAGTCCGAGGTTCTGCAGTTTATAAACCAGGTGAGACATTTTAATTCTGTTTTCATCTGATCCAAATTTGCTTCATTTCAAGTTTTGCTTTAAATCTAAATCGTTTCTTCAGGATGAAGTTTGAGAATATCCTGGAGGAGATCAATGGCTTCGGGCCTTTTCAGATCCTCCTCATCATCATGCTCTGCACCCCTCGGATCGTCATCCCCTGTCACTTCTTGTTGAACATCTTCATCGGCGCCGTGCCTCCTCATCACTGTGACTTCAGTAGCCTGGATGACGGAGATCTCTTCACAAATCTAACTCGTGAACAAAGACTCGTCGTCAGCGCCCCGCTGCGGGACGATGGAGCCCCCAAGTCCTGCGAGATGTTCACTGAGCCTCAGTTTCATCTTTTATCCAACGGCTCCGGCGCCGAGCTGCCCACGGTTCCGTGTCAGAGCGGATGGGTTTACGACAACTCCACCTTCACCTCCACCCTGGCAACAGAGGTACAACCACTGACTTCTTAAAATCAGTCTTTAACTTTGTGTTGTAGGACTTGTAGCGAGCAGGGGGGTCGCAACAGTGACGTAAGAGCAGGTAATAAATATCCTGGGTTCCACAGAACGGCTGATTAAATTCGTACACAGCAACGACAATTTAGTGGGAACCACTTTAAATTCTTTGATCAGTTACCGCGACGACACCACAGTAAGACGCCCCATGACCGGGCCCCCTGTCCTTTCTGCTAAAAGCTTCGTAATGTTAGAGGTCGTTTAGAGACTCAAAGATCTAAATGTGTGTGTGTGATGTGTGTGTGAACTTAAAAGACTAATTTACGATTATTATCTGTATGTACGGTCTGCACTGTGGGCGGGGGGGGGGGGGGGGCCCTGGGTCCTGTTTGCCTGGGGCCCCCAAAGCCCCTGGAGACGCTCCTGGTAATAACAATAAATAATCAACTTTATCCATACAGCACCTTTCGAAACACATTTCAGAACATAGGACAAGGTGGAGAACGTCCCTTGTATGAAATGAAAAACAATGGGAAACAATTAAAAGAAATTTGAGAATGACACGGATTTAAGGCACATGCAACAGATAATCAGGATCCACAATCTGAATCCAGAAAAAACGTTTGGATCGTCCAGACTCAAACCATCAGAATCATTTCAAACTAAATATTGTTTTAAAGATGAAACCGAGCATCTGAAGTGAGCCTCTAGTTTTCCACAACTTAAAACGACACCTTCTCTCTGCTTCTTTCAGTGGGACCTTGTCTGTGACAGTAAAAGTTTGACGAAGACCACGAGTACGATCTTCTTTGTGGGCGTGATGATGGGAGCCATAGCGACTGGATACCTCTGTGACAAGTACATGTTTAAAAACTGCTCACAGAAAATTTGAATAGATCAAATGTCAATGAAAAAGAAAACTCACACGTTCAATAAACTTTGTCAGTTTTAAGTGAATCTGTTTTGTAACTGTTGAAATTATATCTGTGACGACAAAATGATTTCTCTTCATGAATTTACCTGTGATTCCTTTTTGTTTTTTTTCCAGGTATGGAAGGAGAAACATTCTCCTGGCCTCGTACGTCATGTCCTTGGTGTTCAGTTACGCCAGCGCTTTTGCAAACTCCTACGTCATGTTCGCCGTCCTGAGATTTCTCACCGGGTTCGGCCTGACGGGAATCGGCATCAATTCATTGGTTCTAAGTAAGTTAACGCGTTAAAAATAGGTTCAGATTCTGTATCTGTAAAGTTTGCAAAGTGAAATCAACATTAAAGCAAGAAGAATGTTGCAGAACAACCATTTTGTTACTTAAAATCATTATTTTTCATATATTTTGTCTTTTCACGCCCTGCAGCCATTGAGTGGGTGGACACAGACCACCGGTCGTTCATCGGCGTGATCGGCAGCCTGTCCTGGTCGGTTGGGAACATGCTATTGGCTGCTTTTGCCTATCTGGTGAACGACTGGCGGCATCTGATCATGACGGTTACGGCTCCTCTGGGTTTCGCAATTTTGACCTGGTGGTAAGCGAAGCTCAGGAAGAACGTTTTCCACATTTCTCTCACATTACTTCAGACGTTTTGAGTCAAATGAAATGTTTAGTTTGGTCCTGATTGATGTGTCCACTGATTACTGATGACTTGAATGTGCCTGCAGGTGGATTCCTGAATCTGCTCGGTGGCTTCTAGTGAACGGTAAAGTGGAGGAAGCTCAGGTTTACCTCGACAGATGTGCAAAGATCAACAACCGACCAAAACTGTCGACCAAATTCAAACTGCAGGTGAGTGTCGGCTCAAACTCTTTAAGTCCTCATCCTGTGATTAAACAACTGAGGAAGTTACTCCTCTGTCTCTGTTCAGACTCTCTGCGACATTGAAAACCCAGATAAAGACAAAAAGAGCTACGGTTACCTTGATCTGATCAAGACGCCGAAGATGAGACAGATAACGCTGATAACTGGGATTGTGTGGTGAGTATCACACAAATTAAAATGACCACGGTACCAAACTTAATATTAGTTCCATCAGAATATATGTATTTAAACTTTTGTGTCTGTTTTAATTTCCTTATACATAATATATAAATATCAGTGTATGGAAGACAAATAAAATCAAAGAGTCAGTGCAGAGGTAAACACGTACAAGTAACAGCTGATATTTACTTTAAACACAGTTCAAACACAAATTAAATAATTCTACCATTATTAAACTGAAGAGTTTCCTCCTTGTCTCACGGTCGGCCATGTTTTCTGAAGACGGAGCATTAAGGTGGCGTCATCATAGATGTAGAAATCATAGAAAAGCTTAATTGTACAAGTCGGAGGATCTGAACTTGTTGAGATTAACAAACGATGATGACGTCTTTGTTCTCTGCAGGTTCGGAGTCGCCTCCACGTATTACGGAATCAGTATGAACATCGGCGGGTTTGGACTGAACATGTACCTCACGCACTTCATCTATGCAGCCATCGAAGTTCCCGCCAAGCTGATGGTCTACTTCATCCTCAACATCATCGGACGCAGGAAATGTCAATCGGGGACGCTGTTACTGACGGGGATCTGCCTCGCCATCAACATTTTCCTTCCAAAAGGTCAGAACGCACAGAGTCAGAGCAAACATCAGTGTGATAAGAACTACCTAAAATGACAGAAACCAACTTTGACGAACATTTATTTAGTTTGGTCCATGTCCCATCTGCTAACATGCAGAAGGCCGAGTTTATGATCTATACCGCAGCCAGCCACCGGGGGGCAATCAAGATATTTCGGTCTCATGTCTTTCATCTCTATTTACAGTTCTAGTACAGTGTATTCACTACAGAGTATTACATGTTTTAATAAAGGTTGGTTCATGGAGTATGGCAATAATATATATTGTTCGCAGTCATGTGACGTCATTTGTCAAACTGAGGGTGAGAGTTTCTGCAGAAGAGGCTCAAACAGTCTGCTTTACTAAAACATTAAAAACTTACCTTCTAAACTTTGTAATATTACTCGACCTTCACAGGTTTTAGCCACACACTTATCTCGTGGTCTTGTTGTCTGTAGATCTGTGGCACGTGCGCACTGTCGTTGCTATTCTCGGAAAAGGTCTCTCGGAAGCTGCCTTCACGACCGTCTTCCTCTACACGACCGAGCTTTACCCGACTGTCCTCAGGTCAGTTACCGTTTCATTAATCTGACCCTATTTCATAATAAGGATTGTGTTTTACCCTCCAGCTCGTTGTGCTACATGCCCCACAGGACTTTTACATGATGTCGGAGGTTAAAACATTATCTTAACATTATAAAAACTGGAGAAATTGGGGAAAAATGCTAAGAAAAGTTTAAACTGCTGCTAAAAACTTTAGATTTGCATTTTGTTATGTACTTTGGGCCGCTTAAGACGACACTGAATCGTATAACGTGGAACAAGAAGGGGGATCAGGGTCAAAAAAGTCCTGAGCCTACTACAGAGTCATACTGAGGGTGACATAATGTTATCCTGTTTATTCTTATGATTTAAATTCTCTCTCTCCAGACAAAATGGTTTGGGCTACACCAACTTCATGAGTCGTCTGGGCGTCGCCATTGCTCCTCTCATCCTGCTGCTGGAGGACGTGTGGACTCTTCTTCCTCAGATCATCATCTGCTCTGTGGCCGTCGTGTCCGGCCTCGCGGCGCTGCTGCTCCCGGAGACTCTGAGCGTGAAGCTGCCGGAGACCATTGAGGAAGTGGAGGAGCGGAGCCAGGTAAACAATGCACCAAAGAAACAAAATGAATTTAGATTGAATGTCGTCTCACAATGAACCTTATAAGATCACTGGATTAGGTTTAAAACAATATGTGTGAGGGACACAAGGATCTTTTTTTATGTTTAAACTGTCGCCTATTTCAAAATAAAATTACCAGGGGTATGACTGAAGAGTCGACTGACACAGTAACATTAACACATGTACTGTCTAACTTCTGCTTTTAAGAACCATTAAATGTTAACTAGTTTATTGTTCTCATTTGAGTCAGAGATTTGTTGTACTCTGGACTCAAAAAAATAAAAAACAGAAAGCAAAAGTTCAGAATCAGTGAATAATTACAATTTAAATATAGTTTATCCGTTTGAACATTAACTCTCTTATCTTTGTGACAAACAGGATTTGTTAATTATTACTTTTGAGGAATGTTGTGACCCATAACTGTAAATGCCACTATATATTATGTATATTGTAAATTACACATCATATCTGTACAGGAGAACAGTGCCTGTCTAAACTCCACAGATACTCCCTTCTCTCTTTAACCAGCGCCAAAGGTCAGGTTATAGATAAAGGACCAACTAACGATGCATTGTAGTGTTTACGTTGAGGGACTTTCATATCTAACTATCCAATAGGATGCGAACACCTACATGTAACATAGAGAGTGACAGCAATTCTGGCCATTCATGGATGTGCTGTTAGAATGGGTGACGGAAGATATACTGGGATGCTGTGGGAGACATCTTCAGACTTGTGGGTGACAATTGCTCATGTTGCTCTGTTAGCGTTTGTATATTGTTTCACCTTCTGGTCTCATTGATGCATCAGATCTACATTAAAACCTTCTGCATAATACATCAGCTGCTGCCTGAGTTCTCCTTTCACCAGCTTCCAGAAAACATCCATAACAATTAATGTTTAGGTTTTATACAGCGTCCAAACTTCCTTTTGTAGAAATATTCAATATGATAAATTCTCAAATGTTTTCTTTCATTTCAGAAGAAATAACATCTCCTCTCACTCTGCGGAAAACTTCTCCTGGAATCAAAAAACCCAAACAGAGAGTTAACAGTGATGACACAAGTACAACACTTGTGTTCGCTGAGCTCGAACACTTCACACTGAACTGTGACCTTGGAGCCAAATATATTTTCTGGCCGCCGCCGCTGACTGTTGTGCAATGGATTTCATATTGTTAAATTTTAATAGTGGTAACAGAAGTGTTATCTAAAGTATTAGAAATACTTTTATCCTGTAAGTGTGGACTTTGGTCTGACTTTAAGTACTATTAGTATTATTCTATCGTTATCTGTTTCTCACCACTTTTATTATTTTATTATCTTATCTTTATTGGTTTCCCTGCCTCATTTCACCTCACAGCGCTTGTTCACTTCCTGTTAATATTGTTTTGCTCAGTTCATGTGGAAGTTTATCATGTTTATTACTTTTATGCTGTAAAGCGTGTTACATTGTATGAAAAGCACAATTCAAATAGAGTGTGATTGATTGACTGAGCGATTCATTGGTTGATCAGTAGGTCAGTTAGTTAGTTGATTGATTTGTTGGTTGATTAGTTGGTTGGTTGTTCGGTTGGTCAGTTGGTCAGATGGTCTGTTGGTCAGTCAGTCGGTTGGTAACACTGTGGGGAAACAGTAGCTTACAGCCAGTAGTTTTCCGGGATTATCTGGAAAACAGCGGAATCGTCCACAATAGTCTTTCTAGTTTTATTAAACACCTGCAGGACGCTCAACAACAAGCCGTCCTTCACTGAGAGCGTAAAGTGCAGCTCTGCTTTTATACCAAAACTGTTGAGACGAACATACGTCACTGCTCCTGTTATTCTTCCCTTCTACGGCACAAGGCCAAGTTAAAAGTGAACATGAACAGAAGACAGGGTGAGCACCGAACTGCGGCTGTGGTTTAAATAGAATAGAATAGGATCAAATAGAATTTAATGGCCCTGAGTGGTGGTGTGAAAATGTAAAGGATCTAAAGAATGGGCATGTGTTGTATTTTCCCGTTACAAAGACAAACGGTGGAAAAGCTTCTCATGATTTTTGTGTAAAAGTGGCTGCAAATTCTGATCTTTTGATTTATTAACAAACTTGGTGAGATTCTGGTGGGACTGACATGGTGTTTGTAACCATAATGTCGGTTCAGGCAGAGCACTGGTTCATTCGTTTTGGTTTTGAATCTAAAACAATCTCCATCCAAATGAGTGTTTCAGCTCCATATCAGAGATAACATGTAAAAACATCTGAAATGTACAAGTCACATGAAAGTTACAGAAAATACTGTGAACGAGGAACAGTGACGGTGAAAAGTAAGAGCAGGGATTTCTTTTTTTGGATTGACCACGAGGTGGAACTGTTACTTCCTGACAGTGAGTGTTAGCAATGCTTTGAATTCACCGCTCGTAGTCGAGTCATGTGACTGATAAGAACCAATCAGGAAGAGAACGTGGGCGTCTGGGTCTCCGTTCATCTTTATTTCTCCGTCCAGACTAAAACATAACCCCCTGAGTTTTCAAACCTAAATGGGACCAGCAGCATTTACACAACTTTACGTTTTATGGGCTTGAGAACTCCAGAGTAGTTTGGATGCGAGGTGTAACCGTAGCTACAGTCCTGTCTTTTAAATGTAAAATCCGTCCTCAAAGGATAAGTGGTACAGCTCATGGATGAATGGACATTCACGCATGTGTCTATTAAAGGGAAACTCGTTTTCCAGCAGAATCCTTGTTGGTTTTCAGATTTTTTAAAGATCTTATGGTTTCAATGTCTTTAAATTAAGGTTATTTTATGTTTTAGCCTCTGAAATCCAGCAGGAGTACGAGTTATCATCCAAACTAAAGCAGTGAATGTGTGTGGAAATCTGTATCTCCTCCTCAGAGTCTCGTCTCCACAGCCTCAGCCACAGAATCCACAGTAGGTCTCCTGTTCTCCTTCTGATTGTGACAGCAGGGCAGAGCCTGCATCACCTCTTTGAGCCCTTTGGTCATGAATATATAGAGGAAGGGGTCGACCAGAGGGCCGAGGTACAGCAGCAGGTGAGACACCAGTCCCAGGTAGCTCACCACCTCTTTAAACGCCAGAGCCTCCAGCAGGATGCTGAGGATGAAGGGGATGTAGAGGATGGTGTAATTGGCCCAGATAGCACAAAGCCCCCACACTGTCCTCCTCCTCTCTGGTGTCCGGGGGTTGGAGCACATCAGGGCTCTCCAGGAGTCCAGGGCGAAGAAAAGGAGGAAGGGGAAAGGGGCGAGGAGAGCCACCGCAAACCAGAGTTTGTAATCGAGCACAGCCAGGGCGAGGACGGCCAGCGGAGCGGCCCACGCCACCAGGGCAACAGCAGGAAACCGCCGGATGCTGCTGCAGCAGCCAAGACACTGCGGGTAAGACACTGAGACGTGTCGCTCCTGAGCTATAAACAACATAAGGGCGATATTGGAAATGACACCGAAGTAGAAGATGAAGTCTGTGGCGTTGGAGGAGAGGATGGCCCCGCTGTTCACGTCGTCGTCCACAGGGGGGCGACCAAAGAAGCTGATGATGTCAGAAACCAGGAGGAACATGACGTGGATGGGAATTTTATTGTCACCTGGACAAAAGAAGACATCATTAATGCTGATATTTCTCATTTGTTACACATTTAAGTCTGACTTCATGCACTGGAATGTTTTTGTGCTACTGACACTGATTATAAGTCCTAATGGCACTGCCTCTAGGTTTGTCTAAATTCTGGGGCCGCCTTGTTTGTGTGGATTCTCTTGTCTACAGAGAATCTCCGTGATCTGCATCACCTGCTTGTCCCTCCTCTATTGCTGTCGCCTAGCAACAGAGCTGCAGTTGGACACCACGTCCTGAAGATTTATTTAACATATGTACCATCAGCTGTTCCGTTGGGCTGAAGTGTGATATGCCTGCCGCTGTCATCACGTTTAAAAAAAAATCACTAAAGGAATATGAATCCTGGGACAGGTTGGGCAGGGAAGGTTCCACCAATTGGAGGCTTCCTTTCTTGGGGATGAACAGACACATTTTTTGGGCTGCATTTGGAGGAGCCTTCAAAATGGTCGCACCACTGTGATGTAATCGTTCTTCAGACGGCCCCTGAATTGAGACACAGCTTCTGATATTTTCTCACTCACGTTAAAGTTCCTTCTGACTGCTGGTGCTGAAGGTGTGAAAGGTTAAATAAAAAAGTCCAACCCAAGATTCATGTCTTTGTCACATTGTTTACATTTGATGATGATTGAACAAAACAAAAACAAAGAAAATAAAACAGTGATATTACGACCATAAGGAATAGCTGTCGGGTTGTTCTGGTGTTTTCTCTTCATCTTTAATATAGAAATTTTAAAAAGTAATTCGTTAGCGTGCTAAAGGAGACGGCTAGCTTAGCCTCCGACGTCCGACCACGCCCCACTTTGCCTGATCTTCACATGTGATTGAATAACTCGTCTCAGCTATGTCACTACAAACCTTTGGACAGATTCTTGAGGGCGTAAATAGCCAGTCCAATGGCGGGCAGTCCGATGCTGAAGGTCAGCCAGTTGATGACCGTGGCCACCTGCGCAGAGGTCGACGTGGTGGCGTTGCTGGTGATGTTGATGAGGAGGGGCACAGTTGTTGTCACCGTGTTAGTGTCAGCCATGAGAGGCCCCGCCGCGGCTATTTATGTGCTCAGCTGTTTAGATTATCACTGGGGTCCTCAGAGCGAGGTGCTCCACTGAAGGTGTGGACGCAGTGTAGTGAGGACGGCCTCCGCCTGGTTACAGTCACAACAAAGACCAGAGTCACACAATAACAAGTATGTCTCTTGTACACGAGTTAATTAAGTGGCTTTCAACAAAACGACAACAGGGTGCTAAGTTATCTGTGTCACTGATGTGTTACGCCCAAACTGTGCACTGAGTTTTTGTCCATTCATCCTCATACATGTGAATTGTCCTAAACACGTCTCACTTTTGACGTCATGATTGTTTCCCGACAAGCACAAACTTCTGTGACTGAATCGGCGAATCACTCAGGTTTAACGTGTTTTAATTGAGTATTTCTCACTTTCTATCTGTGCTGATTCAATATCGTCTATGTGCTGTCCTGTTTACACTTTGTATATCCTTGTGTTTACATTGAATTTGTTGTGTTTACATTGTTTATTGTGAAGGAACTTTTGACCATCCTCACACATTACATCTATATTCTAGTTCCCTGAGGTTTCGTCTGCAGATACAGGAAATTTTTAAAATAATAAGATAATAGTTTTTTTGGGTGAGAGTGAGATTCACGACCAAAATATGGTTAAACAGAAAATATGGTTTCAATATTCAAAAGAGGAGAACTGTAATTACACATAGCATAACATAGCACATAGTGGAACCATATTCAAGAAAAATTAAATTCAGATTAAGCTCCTGATAAAGTTGTAATTTAATGAGAAAAAATAACGCAAAATTGTTTAGAAAACAGAAAATGCTTTGAATAGCACAAAGTTAACCAACGATAACTATATTATGATTTTATTCTCATAATATTAGGATTTTATTCCTGTAATGTTACAACACAATTCCAATACTATTATGACTTTATTCTCAAAGTCTCAAATTATTATTTTGTTCTCTTGAAGTGGCCCTATAATCATAAAAAACAGGCTAAAGGACTGAGATGAAAAATTAAGCTTTAACTTCAATCTAGTCATTTGAATTGTGTCTAATTGCTCAAGGGTCCCATCTCTATCTCCTCTTGGTTAAGCAAAGCACATTGATCATCCTGAATCATCATCTCACCTGGAATGAACTTTCATCCATGACAAACCCTCAGCTTTCTCTCCAACTTCTTTTTCAAAGACCTAACGGCTGAATGAGTTTTTAGATTAGTGTCAAATCCTGTTCAAATATTTCAATTCCCACTAAAGAGGCGGAGGTCAGAGTCCAGGTCTGACTGCGTCGGGTTCTTTGTGTAATGGTGTGTGAGACGTGGTTGTTTCTACAAAGTCGTTTATTGCTGCCGAGCTGAGGCTCCTTATCTCAGCCGCTTTGACTGAAGCTGAATATTCTTCATTCATTCGAAGTCTGAGTCCATGCCGATGCAGGAAGTGAGGATTTGCATGAAAGACTGTTGTCAAACAGGAGAGATATTATCTTAACTCTGTTTCTGTTTGTCTGTGCAGCTCTACAGTCAACTACCGTCTGTTTAAAGGGGAAGTTCACCAGCTTGATGGGACCCAGCGTCATGGGATGAGTTATAGAATAGAGGAGCTGATAACACATCCATAGCATTTTTAAAATCATAAATATAAATGTCATCGTTGGGAACAGTCTGTCCATGTCTATGCTCTTCTTATTTATGACTAAAACAGTGGTGTTGATGATGACCATTCTTTAATGCAGCTTCTATGATGCATTGAACCTTTAGAAGTACTCGAGAACTAGAACTAGTACTGCTAAGGGGCCAGGTTTTCATATGGGGATCATTTGTGTTATGCAAAGAAAATCAATAATGCACCTGCATGTAAACGGAACCTTTGTTCGTGTGGAGAGAACCTGAGAACCACAGATCTACGCTCACAGCCAAGCTTAAAAGAATTTAAATGTCAACAGGTAAAAAAAATAAAAGCACGGAGGAAACACTTCAGGCCGAGGTGCTGCTCTGAAATGTGGAGTACGCTGTAATCTGAAGAATGTGACATCTAACTGGTGAAGTATCAAAGGTGTCGGCTTCAGGCTTTGACAACGGAATCACCTGACACCGTTTCCTGTAGCGGACCAGACACTAAATATTTCAGGTGATACCACGGTGCCCTTGAACCGTGAACCCTCATCTGCTCAAGGTCACACTGACATTTGACTAGACAGGTTTTCCCATGGTGAATTTGTGTGTTCAGGGCGTTTCTGCAAAACAGAGCTCGGCAAACAGTGAATTAAAAAACTTTATCAACCCAGAACAATAAATTCACAGCTCAACAGTGTTACTCAAACACATGAACATTTCATGTCCTCAAAGTTTCCCTGTAGCGGGAATGATTATCTTATCTCATCTGAACTTACATAACAGAGCACATGCATACAGTACGTAAATAAAAAATATTGAGACACTACGGGTGAGAAGGATCAAATTACACCATGTTTTCAGACTGTGAAACAATAACCTTCAGGATGTAGACAGGAATAAAACTGGAATGTTTGGTTTACGTCTGTGCAAATGAAGTTGAGATTTCTGCCTCAGGGAATGAGAAATTTAAAACCCTGTGAATTTATATCAGAAACGACTATTTATTACTTTGTGATTGATTCAGAGGAAATTAATGTTCGACAGGATTTTTACACTTATACTTGAAGTGACATAGACAATGAGGATGTTGAGTTAGTGTTTGGTAAATTTAGAAGAAATCTACAAACGCAAGTACAGAACTTGTGGTAAAATGCAAAACCAAATGTGTATTTCAGACATTTCTGGTGGAGAAAAGAACGACTCAGAGTGAGATATCTCAAAACCTGAAGAAATGAAACTAAAACAATTTGTGTGTCTTGATATGATGTGAGGTGAACAGAGGATGTTGAGTTATACAACTCGGATTTTAAAGCACTATTTAATAGAGATGCACGGATCGGCTTTGATGACATTCGAATCTGCAAGTGTGCTTGACTCATCCTCCCATCCCCCACATGAACATTATAAACACTCCACCTCTACTGGTGATAATATAACATATTACACTTAAGAGCGCTGGTTTCATTTAAATTCACATTGTCAATGAGACTAGTGTCATGTAGAGGGACAATACTTCAGGTTGTTACCGACCCCAGGTGGTTTGGATTAAAGTTGCTCAGCAGATACGGTTTGTTTTTGATTCTCTGGCGTCTGACGTTTAAATAAAGTTCAACATTAGTTCAATGAGTCAGTGTAATCCTGGTGTAATGAGTCAAAGTAATGAATATCAAAGAGAAAGTGTGAAATTGCAGTGACAGGACTCACACCAGGAGGTGAGGTCATCAGTGGTCGCTCGGCCTTTCAGCCATTCACATCCTCCGACAAGTGAGAACACATCAAAGGAACATTTTTCTGCTTCAGCGCTCACTGGTTGATCTGAGAGAGAAAATCTAAATCCACCCAACACACACACACACACACACACACACACACACACACACACTTACACACACACACACATTCTCATCCAAGTTGGCCCCAGTCTCAGTCCTGTCTTTACGGACGATGTGTTCAGGTCTTCTTGTAACTGACCTGTGATCAGCAGGAGCGCCGTGAACAAAGCTATTGTTTCCAGCGCCTGTTGCTTGGCATTATGGGAAACGCAGCATGGGGTCGGTGCTGGTGTTTGTAGAATAGTCTCCTGTAAAGAATTTCTGCTTTTCCTTCGCTCATATTTCTTATGTTGGCCAACGTCTTGTTTTATAACAGTAGGAAGGTTTGTAAGATTATAACCACAGTCACAGCCGGCATCGTAGATACACTGAGGTCGTACAGGATGATGTTACTTTCATAAACACAGGGCATGGTTAGTATATTGTTAAATGTCTCTTTGACTTATTTATGGATTCTACGATGAGAATGCTTTTTTTTCTTTTTCTAAATTGTGACCCTGACTTAACTTTACTCGATCTAAAAACCTCTTCTTTCCTACGAGGGATGCTGGAAGTCGGTCTCAGTTAGGGCTGCTGACAGAAAGAGTATGAAATGATTTTGTGTTAAATGCAGCATTAAAGAATATCAAAATCAAATAATTAATTAAAACTAAACCATGTCCATGTCCCATCTGCTAACATGGAGGAGAGTGTTGACCGAAAATACAGCCAGCCACCAGGGGGCGATCCAGACACTTCGACTTTTGGAGAGCTGTCATATCATCCGTCTTTAAAATACAATCTATAGTGGTGCCTCGTGTTGAGTGTCCAGTTACATCACTCCACACTGGTGCACCAGCAAAATGCTTTAGATTGTATAACTGGAGTAATTGTTTTTTCCGTGCAGTTACAGCCCCTCGACAGCAGGGGGTGCTGCATCGCCCTCAGCACTCCTCTTCCCAGCGTCCTTGTTCTGTGCCCCGTCTGTTCAGCAGGAGATTATGTCTGCGGATTAAAGGTATTAAACTACAAGTATAAAGAGCCACCGTGTTCAACAGAGACACACAACACACGTCAGCACAGCTGTCCTTATCACGACTGTGCACTGACTTCCATTCACAGCCTTAACTAGAGCTGATTCACGTCTGACCTTAACTAGAGCTGATTCACGTCTCACCCTAATCTTAACTAGAGCTGATTCACGTCTGACCCTAATCTTAACTAGAGCTGATTCATATCTTAACCCTAATTTAACTAGAGCTGATTCATATCTTAACCCTAACCTTAACTAGAGCTGATTCACGTCTGACCTTAACTAGAGCTGATTCACGTCTCACCCTAATCTTAACTAGAGCTGATTCATATCTTAACCCTAACCTTAACTAGAGCTGATTCACGTCTGACCTTAACTAGAGCTGATTCACGTCTCACCCTAATCTTAACTAGAGCTGATCCATATCTTAACCCTAACCTTAACTAGAGCTGATTCATGTCTGACCCTAACTCACATCTGACATCAGAAATTACGTTTAGCTTCATTGTTTTCATGACGTCTACTGGTCCTGACAAGGTGAGGACCAGCCCCAGCCCCTAACCCGAACCCTACTTATCACGACTAAATGCCCAACCCAGACCTACATTTAACCCAGACCTACATTTAACCCAGACCTACATTTAACCCAGATTTACATTTAACCCAGACTTACATTTAACCTAGACCTACATTTAACCTTAATTCTAAAAGCAAGTCTTAATTAACCCTCAAACTGTCCTTTAAGAAAAATGGGGACCGGCAAAAACGTACTAGCTTTCCCTGAATGTCCTCACGCCACATGGTCTAGACTCAAAATGGTCCTCACAAGACCGCACACACATTCACACATACACACACACACACACCCACACACATGTTTCTACTTCTATCTTAGTGAGGACACTCATTGGCATACATACATTTTGTAGCCCATAACCCTTTGTCCTGGAAGGGGAAGGACAGGAGCGCACACACACACACACACACACACACACACACACACACACACACACGTTTGTACTTCTATCTTAGTGAGGACACTCATTGGCATAATACATTTTGTAGCCCATAAACCTTTGTTCTCACAATGTACAGGAAGGACAGGAACACACACACACACACACACACACTCACACGCACACATTCACCCACGCTCACACACGCACGCACACAGGTATCAGGTTCATGTCTTTGATTCACTAAAGTCCGTTAATCTCCAGGTGATTATTTCAATAAAACTTTATTTAAAACGTCACGGGGATAAAATGGTCGAGGTCAGGACGCAGGGGCGCGCACAGGCGGCAGCGCATGCGCACTGTGCGCGCGCAGCGACACGGCAGCAGCAGCAGCGGGGGCGCGTTCACGCGGCTCGGAGGAGGGAGGGTGTGCTGGCTTGTGTCATGCGGGCAGCCCGGAGGAGCGGCAGACGCTCGGTGCTTCAGCTCCATCATGGCTCTCAACATCCCCGGGGTGACCGTGATGATGTTCTTCTACCTGCTGGTGCTCGGCATCGGCATCTGGGCCTCCGTCAAGTCCAAGCGGGAGGCCAAGATGCTCCAGGGCGATAAGACGGAGATGGCGCTGCTGGGCAACCGGGGCATCAACCTGGTGGTCGGCATCTTCACCATGACAGGCGAGTCACCCTCCACCGTAGCGATGATATCATCCGCGCCTCACCTTCATTGTTATTAACGTCATGATCTCACGTGTTATTACAGGTTTATAACACGCACCATCTATTCTTATGTAACAGATACGCATAGACGTATGTTTAATGTAGATTACACGCGCCGGGGGAGCGACACGATGTCCTTAAAACAGGAAGTCATCATTTACAATATCAGGAACCTCAAGTGGGTTAAGACCAGCTGACGCCGCGTTAAAATCATAAAGCCCCAGATTCGCATGTGATAATAATTCCTGTCACGTGACGAATCGACGTTCAAGCTAAAAAAAAAAAAAAAAAACCCTGCGATCACATTATATTTCTGATTAAAGTTGCAGGAGAGGCCGGTTTCTGTTCTCAGGTTTCAGGTGCAGCAGCAGCAGCTTTCCTGCTACTATATCCTCTCTCTCTCTCTGTGTGTGTGTGTGTCCTCGTGTGTGTGTGTGTGTGTGTGTGTGTGTCTGTCTGTCTGTCTGTGTGTGTGTGTGTGTGTGTGTGTGTGTGTGTGTGTGTGTGTGTGTGTGTGTGCGCGCGTCTCATATACAGCTACATGGGTTGGAGGAGGATTCATCGTGGGCACATCGGAGGCGGTGTACAACCCCTCCATGGGCCTGATCTGGGCCGTGATGCCGGTGGCAGCGACCATGTGCTTCATCATCGGTGAGGCTTCATTTTAAAGGTCCGATACTTCAGTGGTTTTTATTTCTCACACTGAAGTGAACGCGAATCGCCGCAGCAGTGGCCCCATGAGGCGGCAAAGCTCATTACATTGGAGGGATATGAAATCAGAAATCCATCCTGTGATTATTACTGGGCCATACGGACAAAACTTTTTTTTTTAAATATTACGTAAAAGAAATTTGGTGCATAATGAGAAAAAAGTCATGATATTACAGTGTAATAAAGCCGTATTACAAGGATAAAGTCGTATGTCATAATCTAATGAGAATAAATTCATAATGTCGCGAGAACAAGGTCATAATTTAACGAGATTAAAGTCGTAATTTAATGAGAAAGAAGTCGCAATGTTAGGAGAATAAAGTCATTATAATTACAACAATCAAGTGGTAATTGAGAATTAAGTCTTAATTTTCGCGAGAACAAGGTCATAAAATTACAACATTTAATGAGAAAAATGTCATATTGTCAAAAGAATAAAGTCGTAATATATAAAGTGAAAAAATGTAACCAGATTTTACGCATTATAAAACATTAATCTGAGTTTACGTCGATTTCTTTTGTCAGCATCATTTCGCAATCATTGGGGCGGATCCAGGAATTTTGGGGATCTCTTTCTTTAACATTGTGAGATTGGATGGTTTACTTTTATATTTTAGCCAATTGCTCAGAGAACGTTTCATGAATCTTGATGAGAAGAATCCGACGTATTGAGAGGACTGATATTCATGAGTGTGTGTAATATGGTGCAGCTTGATTGAATATAATGGACTGTCGGGCCTCGGTGAAGTTGTGGGATCTACTGAGTGACATTCTAGTTTTCTTTAATCAACCTCACATCCTGTTGTTAGTGTTTATCCTCTGTGCCGACGCAGACTGACCACACCTCAGACTCAGCTGTCCAGGATCTGCACCGTCAGACTCGGCTCTAACGTGTGAAGGAGCCTGTGAAAGACCACAGTGTTATTTCACAGGTGGTTGGACCCGTGACCCCCTTCGCAAGAATTCTTTAGATTAGGATGTTTAGTTATGAGTTTAGATAATGTGGCGAGAGCAGCGGCGGGGGAACGCCTTAACATCACCCGGGGGAAGTTCACCTCAGGAAATGATCTGGGCTTTTACACACTTTTGAATACAGGTATTAAAACACTTAAGATAAATAGATATTATTGACATAATTGTGTACTGATCCTTTATCAAATCACAGCATTTACTTAACATCTGCAACAAGAACATTAGTGCATACCTCCGACGACAGCCAATCAGACGGCACCAAATTACACACACCCACAGATGCCTGAGATTTTTTATTAAGATTCATAAATCAATTGGGTAAACTTGGATTTAACGATTTCCTTCCTGACCCATAAAACATCCTTCCATCAAGTTTCGTGTTAATCTGTCCTGTAGTTTTTAAATAATCTCATCAATCATACAAACCAACAAACAAACAAAAGAACAGGGGTGAAAACATCAGCTCTTAGGTGGAGGTGAAAATGTTTTATCAGTGTGGTTCCTTCTTCTGAAGAACAGTTAAATGCATGCACTGTTGAGAGAGGCAAAGACTTGATAAGAGACGCCCAAAGACCACTTCGACTGGTGCCACTCCAAAAGTCAACAGTGACTGAAAGAAGTTACACATTAAAACACACACACAACTCAATCAAGATGCACCACCCACAACCACTCCTTTATGTCCTCTAAACATGTCTGATTATGATCCATGAATCCCAGAAACTAAAAATGTTGAGCAACCAGAAGAACCCTTGTCCAAACTGTCAAAGAGAGGATGATAAGACTTCCAGGGAGCTTTCTGATTGGACAGAGGATGAGTAAACATCCCTGAGTGCAGGATGAGTCATCAAACAGTTGAAACAGGAAGATAAAAGACAGACATTTAGATTTGAAGGCAAATGGATCCTGTTTATTGCAAGAAAAAATAAGTGTTCACACAGAGACACAGGATTCAACCAATTTCACTTGGCCTGTATATCACAGGCTGACAGGGTTTGAGTAATTGGTTTCACATGTTCTCTCTGAGGAAGTGCACATGTGTAAGTTTCGATTGGACTATAAGAAAACATGATGGTTCTCTTAACTGAAAAACTGGAACCACTGTTAAGCTTTTCTTTAAGTTCCCACATCCTCTTCCGATTTCCTCTAGTGTAAAGAGACAAGGAAGTGTTTTTTCCCCTGAAAGATTAAAATGACAAAACATTATTTTTATCTGCTGATCATCACAAAACAGAGACAATAAGATGTTAAAGGGATCTGACAGTCGTGACTATAAAGACGTTGAGGTTTTTCCGCGTGCGTCTTTGGATGAACGGAAACACAACAGATTGCACAACTTCCCTGATGTGGTCAGATTAGCGGGAGAAGAAAGAACAACATTCCTGTTTCATGTGGAAGTCACATGAGGAGAGCAAGATTGGTCCGTAAACCCTTAAACACTGACATGAGTCAGGTTCAATGTTTTTACTGATTATAGATTCATAACTTTGATCTCTTCCCAAAGTTAAATCAACATTATTCAATGTTTTCCCCTTAAAGCAGCAGCTTGATTAAAATGAGTTTGATGGTTGAGTGACTGTGAATATGGAGAATGTTTCCTCTTTCAGTCCCACTCCTCAGCCTGAACCTCTGTTCTTCTCTATGTAACTTTGGGTACGATCTCCTGTGAGAAGTGTGGAGCTGACTGAAGCTGATTGTTCCGGGTCCGACTCGTTCACAACCACAGGAACACGTGGGGAACATTCAGGCGAGTCGGAGCCTGTAGAGCAGCAGGAGGCGGGACATGATGTATAAATTCTGCTGTGGAAAGATCAGTGTTGTTTACAGCTCATCCACACCGGCATCGGCCCTTATCACCAAAAGCTCTGGAATCTCCTCGTATTTCCAAGTTACGTGTACGTGAGAGTCACAGCTTCAACTGTCAGAATCAGCTCCAGCACGTTGAAGAGTAAAGCTGAACTGTAGATCAGTTAAAATAACTCAGAAGTCATTAAAAACCAGAGTTTAACTCCAATGTTCAGCAGGAAACTTTTAAAATATGAAGAATTCTAAACAGAGTTTGGTGGATTTGTTTCAGCAGCAGGTCTTCTGGTTCAGGAAGCAGAGGATCATGGGTAATATCCTGTTGTGTTTCAGTGCTTCTTGTAGTGAAGTCACAGAGCCCAACAGAAGTAATCACCAAGTGTGGCTGCAGGGTGCGCTGTTGCTCAGTAACAGTTACACAGTGTTGCTTTAAGGGGAAATAAAAGAATGTCAATGTCAATGTCAACTTTATCTATATAGCACATTTAAAACAACTTTGTTGACCAACGCGCTTTACAAAGTAAAAGGTATAACAAGAAAACAGCAATATATATCATAAAACTAATGATAATAAAATAAAATCTACTGAGATAATAGAAGAAGGCCAAAGAGAAGAAGAATAGAATGTTTACAAAAGAAACAAATACAAAACTCAAACTAATAAATTGTGTTTTATAAGTTTCATCCTCTGCAGCGCACATCATCCTAAATCCTTCTGTTTCCCTCTTGTCACTGAGGTGGTCTGTTCTTTGCCGAGCCAATGAGAAACAACAAATATGTGACCATGATGGATCCTTTCCAGATCAAATATGGAAAAGTGCCGACGGCTGCTTTGTCGCTGGCCTCACTCATATCGGAGATCATGTGGGTGACAGGAACCCTCATAGGATTAGGTAAGAATGTTTCTATATGCGATCCCCTTCCGTGTGAGTGTGAGTGAGAGTGAGAGTGTGTGATGTATTTGATCCCAGAGTATGGACTCTGGCTGTGGAGCAGCTGACGATCGCAGCTCATTGCCGAGTGAAACACAATCCTTTGTTTTATAACTGTACAGTTTGTCTGAAGTGACCCCGTCACAGCCGCCGCGTGTAATGAATCTGATACAGTGGCAGCATGAGGTGGTAAATAAACAAGATGCACTGTAATAATCAACCGCTGCGGTTCTGTGGTCTGCAATAAATCAAATTAAATCAAACTGTGAAACTGCTTTTAAGCCATGAGGCTCCCCCCTGCTGCAATCAAAGATGTATGAGATAAGATGGACTGCAGCCATTTTTAAATTGTTTTAATTTATCAATCTCCCAATTCTTCCAGAAATTAAGTTAAAATCTCTCTGAGACAAACGCTGCCATCTTGTGCAGCAGTGAACATGGCGTCCCGCCCTTCCATGTGCTCAACCAGTCATTAGTCCGTCTCAGCTGTCAATCATGACGTCTCAGCCCGTTTTTATTTCATCAAATAACTAATTAAAACCAAACTGATCAGAAACATGAACACTTGAACAAACATCAGTGTGATGAAAACATTTATTCAACGTCTACTTAGATTTTTTTTGGTTTGGTCCATGTCCCATCTGCTAACATGGAGGAGATGGCTTTTATGATGTGTGCTGCAGTCATCCACCAGGGGGCAATGGAGATGATTTGGCTTGACTTTTGGGAGCCATCATGTCGTCCATACTTATTTACAATATCTAATTTTATGGGTGTGCATCCGTGCATGCGTGCGTGTGTGTGTGTGTGTCTGTTTGTGTGTGTGTGTGTGTGTGTGTGTGTGTGTGTGTGTCTGTGTGTGTGTGTGTGTCTGTTTGTGTCTGTGTTCTCAGGTGTAACCATGAGTGTGATCTTGGATCTGTCCTACACCGTCAGCATCTGGATCTCTGCTGCTGTGGCCATCACCTACACTCTGATGGGAGGTCTCTACTCTGTGGCCTACACTGACATCATCCAGCTCATCCTCATCTTCATCAGTCTGGTGAGTCACTGCTTCTCCTCCTCCTCCTCCTCCTCCTCCTCCTCCTCCTCCCTGCATCTGGGCTAATTAGCTTAGCATGAAGTCTGTAGAGTTTGTCTACCGTCGTTCACTGAAGCTCATCTCGTCTTTTCAGTGGCTGTGTGTCCCTTTCGCGATGATTAACCCGGCTGTGACTGACATCACGGAGACGGCCTACAACTTCACCTTCCAGTCTCCGTGGGTCGGGACTCTGGAGGCCGACAGAGCCTGGAGGTGGATCGATAACTTTCTTCTGCTGGTAAGGACGGAGGGGATCGAACTAGAGATTTAGTTGAGGTGAAACAACATGACGGCTCCCAAAACTGGAGCTAACTCATCTTGCTCGCCCCCTGGTGGCTGGCTGCAGTGTAGGTCAGAAACCCCGACTCCTCCCGAGATTTGTCCGTTTCAGACGATGTAACCGCCCACATACTTCCACGTTCTCTCCTAAAAAGGTCCGCCATCTTTTAAATTTCTTGCTCGTGTCCTATGGTCGTCTCACTTTCTCATCTTATATTAGAGATATTGGCTGCACTGCCCCCACGATCTCTGGTGGTACTGCTCGGTTTCGTTTCTTTCATCCATATGGAAAAGCTTTCAGAAGACGTGCACAAGCGCAAGATCGTGGCGTCCAAATCCGAGATATTTCAGTTAAATTTCTGTACAGCAAGAGGAAGTAGAAATATCATATCATATCCACCCATGAGTTAAATGTCATCTCTGTTGTTTCCAGCTCTTTTTTCTTTGCACTGTGATCTTTGTTTGTGTAACACTGAACTTCAGGTGTTACACAAACAAAGCAGCAGCAGCAGCAGAAACATGAACTCGACCTGAACCTGACAAACCCTTTAACAGCCAGAACATGTTGTTTTAACTACAATCACTTGCGGCTGCAGTGAACCGTTTAGCTAAATCTGTTAACAATGAGATTAGTTATGTAACACTGAGGGACTACATTTCCCAGCATGCCCTGAGTGACCTTCAGGATTTGTCAGAGGGTGGTGGAGGTTCTCATGTTTGAGGCGAAAGACTCTTGTGTCCATCTGGATCCAAAATATTCTGTGTTTTTTTACCTGTTTCTAAAATTATGACTTTGTTTCCTGGGAGTGATGTAACAGATTAAAATAGAAACAGCATGAAACACGTGATTTTTTTTTTTATCACTTCCCAGAGATTTATCTTTAGAAACTCGGAGGATAAATTCTCTGACTCAGATTCCAGCATGAGAGGTTTATGCTTTTTCCAGGTCTTGTTACAACTTTGACAATATTTTATTTTATGGAAATAAACCGAGCAAATAGTGAAAGTGATTTTCACTGCATCTCTTTCATCTTCCCTCAGTGTCTTACTTGTTTTACCTTTTTCTCCTTCAAGGGTTTGGGAAACTTGGGTCTCCAGAACTTCCACCAGAGGACGCTGTCCGCCGCCTCCTCATCTACGGCCAAGATCACCTGCTTCGCTGCCGCGATCATCGTCCCCACATTGGGGATCCCTCCCATTATCCTCGGAGCTGTGGCTGCATCAACAAGTAGGAAACAAACCAAAACGTGTAAACATATTGATTCAATAATTGATGGAAAATAATCAACCATGTTCCCTTCATCTTCCTCAGACTGGAACCTGACGTCTTATGGATCACCGTCTCCGTTTGAGCGCGGGGAGACGGGACTCGTCCTGCCCCTCGTTCTGCAGCACCTCACCCCGACCTACATCTCCATCGTCGGCATCGGGGCGGTGGCCGCCGCCGTGATGTCCTCCACTGACTCGGCCCTGCTGTCTGCAGCTTCCATCTTCACCTCCAACATTTATAGAAACATCCTGAGGACACAGGTGAGGAGTCAAGCATCGCTGCTATAAAATATCAGCTTCGGAGGGCGCAGTTATACACAGCATCACTTTAGAGCAGGAGTCAGGCACCTTCCCATCAACACCAGGACCTGTAACGGATAAATCATTGAGAATTGAGTCAGAGAAAAGTAAGAAAAGTTAATTAACAGGATGTGCTCTAAAAAGAGAAACTGTGAGGTTTTAATCAAGACTGCACAGAGTCAAGTTAATTCTTCAGACGAGCTGTTCAAAGCCAGTATGTCTCATATATTTCGAAAGTGTGGGAATTAAAAAAAAAGCATGGATGTGACACGACAGAAAAGTGATGGAGGGATTCAAGAGGAAAAGTCAGGAAGAGAAAAGCAGCTGTTAAAACTGTTCAGTTGTCAAGGTCTTAATCTTTTCATGAGAAATTTTTTATTAGAGAAGTTATTTATGTTCCCTCCAGTTCAATGTGAAAACTGGCAATAAATATTGTTTAAATATTATTTTAAGGAGGAAAGTTTTCTCTATCTGGACCTCTCGGAGTTTAGAGGGACAAATCTAATGTTGATGTAAAAGTAAAACTGTGTCAAGTAGATTCTCTATAAAAACATAAACCATGAGAAATAACTTAAGCGGCCAATTCCGATGGTTGTTCCTTTTCCGCCCTCCAGGCGTCAGACCGGGAAATCCAGTGGGTGATCCGGATCTCGGTGGTGGTGGTTGGCCTGGCCGGCACCTCGCTCACCTTCCTGGACAACAGCGTCCTGATGATCTGGCTGCTTCGCTCCGACCTCACCTACACGCTCATGCTGCCGCAGCTCGTCTGCGTCCTCTTCTTCCCCATCTCTAATGGTTACGGGGCCGTTCTGGGCTGCGTGATGGGCATGTTGTTGCGGGTGTTGTGCGGAGAGCCGCTGCTTGGGATTCCGACCATTATCAAATTCCCAGGATGCACTCTGGTAAACGGAGTCTACGTCCAGCAGTCCCCGATCAGAACCATCTGCATGCTGACGGCTGTGGCGTCCATCTTGCTGTTTTCCTACCTGACGTCCCTGCTCTTTAACCGCGGACTGATTCCTGAGAAGTGGGACTTTTTTGATGTAAAGAATCAGTACGCAATACAAACACCAGGTGTCGTCAGCTCAGAAACCAAGGAATCGAACCTGGAACAAAACGAGAACAACGAGGCGTGTGAACCGATGTTAGAATCAACGTGTTAAGTGAGAAATCGCATTTTTCTTCTGTTTGAACTGGTTAAAGAACAAATGTTTGTATTTTATATTTTACTTTTATATGAAAAAGAAAAACACGACATCTATGCTCTTCGTTGTAAGAGCTCAGAATGTTCTCTGCAATTTTATGCAGCAGTGATACTTTCAAGCATTGAAGGATTATACGACAATAGACCCCTGAGCACAGACAAGTAGAAGACATCGCCCCAAAATAATCCTTGTGCTCGTCTCACGTCTTTTGATCAAGTTACTAAAACGACTGGTTAAAGAATTACAGCTGCTGGAAACTGCAGCTGAACTTCAGCTTCACATATTATACACAATTGTACAGAACAACACAAAATATAAAGAGAAAAATCAAGAAAACTCTAAAGCACTCTCCTTTAAACACGCCACAGTCGAATTAAACCCAAAATCAGATGCGTTTCGCCATAAAAGCCGTTCCCCCCCCGAACAAAAAGTAGCATGTTTATTTAAAAACGTAAATGTTGGTGCAACTACGGCAGACGTGAAGGTCATTTATTTCGAGGTAGATGACATGAGTTAAAATGTGCGTTTAATAAAATACACTAGCTGCTGCATCTGTAGAGAACTTTACAATCCATGTCACTGTCTCTTTAATAGGGCGGAGTTTATATACACGTCGCTGCTGATTGGACAACACCTGTGACACCAGGAAACAGGTCATTTATCATGGAAACTGTAGCAAAACGCTGCGAAACATTTTTTACGTGGAGATCAACTCCTGAGCGGCGCGATTCGCTTCACATTGGCGTGTTATAGCGGTGTTCCGCCAATAGGAATGTCTCCGTTGGACATGTGGTCGAGAGAGGATGTAAACAATGAGGTTAAAGTGACCCACAACATTTTAACTGTCAGTTGTTCACCTCTGTCGGTTTGTTTGTAACCACGATTACGCAGAAACTACTGGATGGATTTCCACGAACCTTGGTGGAAGGATGTGGTATAGGTCAGGAAAGAACCCATTAAATTTTGGTGCAGATCCATTTGTTTAATCTCTTTCTTCAACATTGTGAGACAGGACATTTTTTATTTCCCAGAGAATAATTCATGGATCTTGATGAAAAACATCTGGTTTCTGTGAGTGTGTGTAAGTTGGTGCAGCTGGATTGAATTAAAGGGACTGTAGGCGGATGTATGGGCTCTACTGAGTCACGTTCGAGTTTTAAAGGAGAGTGCCTCGGAAGTTTCTCTGATTCTTCATGTCTCCCATCCTGAGAGCAAAGAGTTCAGGAAGCTCTGAATCAAACAATTTGTATTTGTACAAAATATCAATAGAATATAAATCAGTATTAGACGCTATGAAAAACATGTGGTGAATATTATTCTCGTTAAAATTAGTTTCTCTGCTGTCAGTCGTACTCAAATTGCTTTGAACACTGTAGTCTACAGTCATTGTGGCAAAATACATTAAAATATCAGATCAAACTTTATTTTCAGATATAAATAATAAGACCATGAGACGTTCCTCCAGTTCTTTGACTCTGGCTTCGGGGCACCTGTCCTGGGGATGCTCATGTGATAATCCATCCGTGCTCTGGAAGTAATTTTATCTTTGAATGCTCGCCATTCTTCTTTTACTCTACGTCCTGGTTTTACTGCCGTTTAAGAACAGCGACCGTGGACAGTGAGGTCTTGTTGATGTGGAAAACGAGGCGCCACCAGAGGTTTGGTCTAAACTGCCGCCGACGCGCTATGACAAACTGCCAAATGAATAAATTCAGAGAAAAGCCAGCTGGAAGTCTTTAACAACCCAGTGACCGACTCTTTTAAGACCGACTGATTAAATGTTGCTGTAACTCAGGGCAGAGAAAAACAGATTATATGGAACCAAAGAGGCTTTAGTGGCCAGAACTCCTGAATATAATCTGTTAATTTAAAATAAACCTCCTGTCTATCACACACACAGTCATGGTTTATGGTCTTGAAGGGTTACTTCAGCTTTCCTGATGAGCTATGTGTGTTTTCTGTTGTGTTATCTATGATTTAAATTCAGATTGAAACACTTTCTCCACTTAGCGCTTATAAATATTCTGTATACAATGAAGAATCACACACTAATGATTGTCAATAATTTAAAAAAGGACGTTCTGGTATTTGTCGAACTTAATTTAATGTTTCAAGAGCCGAGAACAAAATCAGGATCAATATCAGGAGAAAATGGGAGAATCACTGACGAGCCTCCGACGACACAAATCATGTGACACAGCAATCGCTAGTTCTTGCAGATTTTTTACATAATTGGGTTGTTTACTAGAATATGCTTAAATGCTGTAAATGTTCAATTACTATTATCAATTATTTATCTCGTAGCATTCACTGCCATCGCCCAAAAATAACAATCTGCTCTAATCATAAAGGTAAACATCCATAAAGGTAAACATCCACTAAATACCTGGAAAGTAAACAAATACTGAAATTCCCCTTCAAGCACCTGGACTATGTTTGAGGTGTGATGATGCTGCTTTTTTTCTCCTCTGACATAACTAATATGAATGTTTTAGATTATTGAGAAGGTTTTAAAAAGATAATTGAATAGGGACTGTTTAAAATATTTAAACCTGCATGGCTTCATGGCTAAACCAGTCCTAATAATACGTCTTTAATTTGCTGTGAGTCCACAGGCTTGAACTTGACTTCATGTGTCCTGTGAGCTGATAACAACCCTGTGCTTGGTAATTAACCCGGGGACCGTTTGGCATGTGGAGCAGTGACAGATGCCTGGCCTGTCCCTCCCTGAGTCAGTCTCAGTCACGTAACAGTCTGTCAGTGTGGTATCGTACGAGGTGACATCTCGCTCCCAACTGCCTGTGAGCCAACAGCTCGGCTGGAACAATCATCCCACAGGACGCAACACACACTGAAATAGAGTCCTGCTAAAATAAGACCGACGCTGAAGGACGCTGCTCTGGCTGCTTCCTAACCCCCCCACTGCTACGGTTAAAGATACACTATGAGACTTTTACTGAGCTGCAGCGCCCTCTGCAGCCGCACGTGGCGTTGGGCTCTGTGTCCGAGCAGTAAAAGGTTTCCTGCCTTCAGATACTAAAAAAAGATACGTTCTTTTCTAACATGCTTTGCTGGTTATTAAGTAAATAACCATGAGAGGGCAGCGTAGAGTCTAGAGTTTATGACGACAGCAACAAAAAATGACGGCGGAGGAGGTTTAGATGATGTTCGTCTTAAGAAAGAAACAAAAGAGGCCAGATTGTAACGGCACTAGTCCAACTTACCAACTCACCAACTTAGTTAGCTTTCGGAAGACGTGCGCGGACAGAAAGCTCCGTCTGTTTTTGTTTCTAACGCTGAGCATAAATGAGCCTTAAGTGCAAGGCCGTAGTCACGAAGTGAACATTTGGAGGGACCAAAATCTCACAACTCATCAATGAATTTTTATGTATTTTGTTATTTAAAACAATGTTTAATACTGAAACGGAAACGGTCTTATGCAACTAGCCAATAGGATTCATGGAAACAAATAACGTTAATGACTGCCAACATTTCTGAACGTTGATTGCCGTCCGTAGTGATCGTGACGAGCAGCAAACATATGCTGGACCACTTGTGTTTGAATGTCTGTGTATGTTGAAAAGAGAAAAGCAAAGTCACAAGCAACACTCATTAAATGTGATATATCCACCACTGTTTGTCTTGTTGTGCTTTAAGTTAGCGCTAGCATTAGCTGGGAGAGCGGAGCCGTATACAGACGTATACAGGGACGTCATGACGTGGCTCTTTGAACGGCATTGACCGTGAACCAGCACCAGCACCAGTTGGTGGAAAAGGGATATTGGACAAACCGCATGCAGAGCTGCACTACACCATAATTCCTTAATCGTTCAAAGTTTCATAGTGACAGCGGTGCTTTTTTGCTTGTCGTCATAGCATAACAGTTTTATTATTAATATTCATCGGCCAGTTTACAATTCAGTTTATTTGGGGGGGACAATTTGACCATATTTAAACATTGGGGGGGACGTGATCTGGTTAATTTTGTCTGACATACGTACGTCCTGTCGTCATCACCTACGTGGGCTGCGTCGACCTGTACTTGACACTGATTGGTTTCTAGACAGCGTACGTCTGACATTCTTCACTACAGATGACTTTGATCACACGAAAACTACAGAACAGATTTCCAGTAAACTCATGAAATATTAATGCAGATCTGGACAAAAGATCCAGGGAACTTTTTCATCTTTTTGACATTTTCACTTATTTCCCAGAGAATAATTCATGGATCTAGATTGTTTTTTAAAGTCAGACATATTTAGATGACATGATGTCTACAAGTGTGTTTGATTTGATCCAAATAATAATATTTTCAGATATCTCACACCAAAGTGAAGCTGAGATCCTGTAGATTAATTTATATGAATCTTAAATAGTTTTACAAACTGTGTCCATATGAACATGACAGATTTGGTGCAGAATAACATCTGGACCTTCACTGAGTCAGACTGATGGGGAGGAACCACAGGATGTGGAGGTACTGACACCTGCTGGACTTAAGGTTGTACTACAGTATTGTGAATCATTTTTAACACCAGCATCATTCCAACCAACGCAGCAGCAGTGATGTACATAAATCACATGTTTATAAAAAACATCAGAGCCGAGTTATGAACAGCCGACCTGGAGGGAACCAGCGTCTTGCTCAAGGGCACTTCACTGTGAGTCAGTCTCCCTGTGTTCACTGCTCAGTGGTGCTTCGTCCTCTGAACACGTTCAGTTGAGCTGAGACTTCATTGATCTACTGATAATACTTTTTTTCTACTAGAAATATCAACAAGCAAAATGAAATTACACTTGTTTCATTTCTTAGTTTTCTCAGTTAAATCTGATACAATGAACCATGTTTTCTAGAACTGATCATTATCAAAATGATCTATTTCATTAACCGATTCCCTGAGGAAATGTAATCTACTGATTATTCTGTATGGAGGAAATATAAAGACGCAATACTTACAATTTCAGAGACATCGATGACACATCCTCGACTGAACATGAGACATGTTTACATCAGTGCAGTTTATTTTCTACTTCTACTTCAAGTTTAACATATGAATAATAAAAAAAATCAAGGTTTAAATCAGCAACATTAAGGGTTAGAGAGGTTTGAGAGGTTTGAGAAATGAAACAGATGAAGTTTGTTGTGAGGATTCACTGATTTTGATTCTTAAATACAGAGAGAAAACTGCAGAGATTCCGTTTTTCCAGAAGAGAAATATAAATACGAGCAGTTTGTTTGTCGTTTACATACAAGACAATGTATTTCAAAGGGTTTGCAGTAAAGACAATAATATCTCAGATGAAGCATGTTGACGCGTTGCTGCTGTGTCCCCGTCCTTTTTATGACTTATGAGTGACACAGCTTAGATGGTTTAGAAGAGCCAGAACATAACAGTGGTAAACTGAGTCAGACCACAAGTCACAGCAGTTATGAAATACAGCAACATCACAGACTGATAACACAACGGTTGCTCTATTTTTTCACTTCTTTACACCATTTAGTGAAGGGAGCTTCACACAGGAAGAAGAAATCGCTGACACACCACAGAGTTTGTTTTCAGACCTGCACTCAACTGAAATGTTCCTGAAATGTTCTATGTGGGAACATAAATGTCCGAGTCAGTGGCTGAAGACATTTTCTAGAACTTTTCCTGCAGCCTCCTTGTAAAATGTCCAGGGAAAAAAAAGTGATGAACGTGTTGATGAGGTTTCTAACACGTGACGGAGTTAAAAGTGGAAGAATACAAATATCTCAGGATGAAGAAGAGGAGGCCGTACATGCAGAAGATGAAGACGTAAACTTGGAAAGACGAGGAGATTCCAGATGATTTGGTGATAAGGGCCGTTGCCGCTGTTTCCTCTCTTTTTCAAAGCTCTTGCAGACGACGGGGAAGAATTTCAGTGCCAGTCATCACGAAGGACTTGATGGCGTTTCTGCTCTGGGATGTGTTACGGGGTCGGGAACAGATCCTTCGTACAAAATCTTGTTCTTCATGCCGTCCTGGATCATCCTCTGCTGCACGCGAAGCTTTGCGTTGTTGATCCTGCAGTAAAACCTGGAGAGGGAGACGCAGGGAGGGTTGAAACAGAAGTGGAGGAATAAGAGTTTGTAGAGGATTTTCTTTAATAGTGGTCGAGACAGAGCAGCAGAGGATGAAGTGTCAGTGATGATCCAGACCTACCAGGAGCCGAGTGTGGTGAGCATGAATCCTGCAAATCCGACGTCAAAAGACCTCTTCACTCGACCTGCGGACAAACAAACAGGACGGACGACGCTGAGAGTTCAGGAGCCACAAGAACATTCTACCCTGTTAAACAACTTTTGTTGTTGTTATTCTACTTTGTTTATTTGTTGACTTGTAAATTGTTTGTTTGAGTTATTTATTTTAAGCTGATATGTTAATGAGCTGATTTTATTCCCTATTTAGTGAAGTAAAGATGGAGAAAGAAAGAAAGAAAGAATAAAGTCATATAAGAATATTTTCAATCTTGTATACAATGTGCATATTACATTTTATCTACGTACATTTATGTCTTGGAAATATTTTTGACTTGACCATTATCTTTTAGCACAAGAAGCCACAACGTGTCTGAACTAATAATCATTTACATCATCATCATGTCCTCTTGGGTTCAATGTAAAATACATAGTTCCCATACCGGGAGTTGAACCCGGGCCGCCTGGGTGAAAACCAGGAATCCTAACCGCTAGACCATATGGGACATGACGGTGCAAATATTAGTGTACGACAATTTTGAGACCAGAGGGAAAACTGTTTAAACAAATACTTGTGACCATGAAACTCTGAAAGTTAATTATCTACATTGAGACAAATGTTTTATTTATAAACATTTTGCAAACACCAGGTCTGAACCTCAACCAGCACTGGAAACACACATCCCCACACACAGCGTCCAGAGTCCAGTTAAAACTCACTGGTGACCAGAAAGTGGAGCAGGCCAGCGGCCAGCGAGCCTCCGGCCCCGTGCAGGATGGCGTCTCTGGCACACGGAGTGTTCTGGATGCTCTGAAACCCCGGCAGACGGAAACCCTGAGGGACGGACACACAGACGAGGAAGACAGAGAGACACAAATACACCTTAGATCTAACATTTTCATTCCATGCTTAAATGTAAAGACATGACTTCTATTCGTCTATAGAACAGTGTGTTAGTGAGAATGTAAACTCCGTGAGAGCTTTGACTCATGAATCTGCAGTTTCAGCTCATCAGTTATATTCAATAAAGGTTTGGATAGTGTCGCTGTTCTATGTTTGATTCAAATCCAGTGTTTATAGATGAATATTATGTAAGCCGAAATTATCTTTAGGTCAAAATATATCAGGAAAACATTTCACTAACTACATGTGATTGATTATTATTATCTGGGCAACAGTTAAACTTTAACTATCACATATTCGAACGGGGTTTGGTTTGACCAGATAACTAGTTAGCTGTTGCCTGTTAGCTAGCCAGCTGTTCAGTCTTGCTAATGTCATCACTCTACCTACCTCACTTACTTGAATTCAGGTTGTTAACATGAGCTAACTAAGCTAAGCTAACTGAGCTAAGTTAACTAAAAGGTTATCTGGATCTCAGTTCGATCCTGTTAACGCGGGTCCGTTAAAATCCTGTTGAAGTTAAAGTTTGCATTAAGATAAAGTATGTTTGTCATCAGTTAATTTCAACACAGCTCAGACAGAAACGTGTTGATGAAGTGAGGATGCGTTCGGCAGCTTTACTTTGTTTATATAAAGTGAAATTCTGAATATAGAAGTGAAATACTGCTTCTACAGTTTGTATCGTTGACCTTCTGAAAACATCGATCAAACCTCTTCCGGTTGGAGATGGATTTATTTCTCTCTCTCACCTTGTTGCTGTTGTTCGGTTTTTCTTCTTCCGTCATCGCTGCAGAGTCCTTCAGCGTTTAACGATTAAATTTAACAATTTAGCGACCAAACTAAAACATCACGTAACAACGTTATATACAATCTATGGTAAGAACACTGACACACGATGATCTGCGCATGCGCTATAGAGGCCAGAGGGTCCGTCCCTTTAGAGGTCCGACACGAACAGAGGAGTTGTTGCTGTATAGTTCCGATGAAAAAAATAATATTAAATAATAATAATAATGTTGTTGAATTTGTAAATTGTTTGCTTGAGTTATTTAATTTGAGCTAGTATAAATAAACAAGCTGATTTTATTTCCTATTTAGTGAAGCAAAGAAAGGAAAAGATAAAGACACAAATGAAAGAATCTAATAATAACACACCAGAAAATATAAAGTCATTTGTGAATATTTACAATTTTATATATAATGAGTATTGTATATTTTATCTACATCCACATAGCATGATAGAGACTGAGGAGCTTTTGATTTTATCTTTCAGTACAAAAGGTCACAAGGTTTCACTGTTAATTATCGATTACATAATCACATCCTATTGAGTACAAAGATAATTAAAGTATGTTCCCATACCGGGAGTTGAACCCGGGCCGCCTGGGTGAAAACCAGGAATCCTAACCGCTAGACCATATGGGACATGCCTCAAAAACAAACACAGCCTAGTAAGTCACATAAAAACATAAAGACATCAAAAACATAAATATATTTAGCCATGAAACTCCACAAGTTAAATAACTCCACTGACACAAATGTTCTATTTATCTCCAGTTCTCTGAATTCTAATGTTTAAATAAGTTGAGAAGGTTTTATCTGATCAAATAAAAACATCTGAATACTAAGATTCATTTATTTTGTTGTGATATGACAGACAAAGTTATTTTTTAATATAAAATGTAATCTCTGTATTTTCTCCTTCAGAACAAACATGGATGATATTGTTTTATCTTTTTAAAATAAATGAACCTTTATTTCAACACAGATGATGTAACAACCTGGACAAGCTGGTGAGGCTGTGAAAGGAGCAAATGCGCCACCTGGTGGCCATAACTGAGGCTGCAGCCTGAGTAGAGATATGGTAATGTCCTCCTTTTTATCAATGGACGTATTCAAATTGCACAATTTGTCCATAATCTTCTACTTTTCTGGTATCTATTCTAGATTCTGGTTCTATTTCCAGTTACAGGAATGAGTAAAAACATTTTTCTCTGCAGCTCAACATTAGTTTTCTGGTTGTTTTTTATTTCATGAGATGGAAATATTTGATTTAGGGTCAGTTTGCACAAATGAAAAATAATAATATTGGAATTTATCAATTGGAATTTATCCTTGTTTTGCTTTGAGACATTTTTCTGGAGGAATGTTTGATGGACATTTCATATTTGAGTATGAATCATTGTTTTTACACAGGATTTATTTAGATGAAAAGAAAGATCACTGTGGATGAAAGTAAATTTAGGCCTTGTTTTGTTTCTCCTTCTTCTCTTCGTGTGATTTAACTTTGTCTGTGTCGACCTTGCTGAGAAGTTTTTGAGGCGAGAGCGGACATTTTGGTTTCTCTCTCTCTCTCTTTTATGTTACTCACATTTTTAAGGTAGTTCTGATTAATTAGTTATTTGATGATGCAGAAATTGACGTCAGGATTGACAGATGAGAAGCTGGTGGTGAGCGCCCTCCGCTGGATCATGAGACAAACTTCAGACGGATGTGCTTCTCAACTCTTTGAATTCCAACAGGTCATTGCAGTTTGAATATGAACTTGAATTTCAAGTGAAGAGTAGCAGCCCTTCTTCTCTGTGTTTTCACATATTTTCAATGTTTCCCTCTATGCATTGTTCAGTATGTGATATGAAGCCTGTGTGTATAAAAAGCACACGCATGTTCAGTTGTGAGTTCACGCTGTAGCTGAGGTGTGAGACTTGTTTTCAGCAGATGAATCGAAGCTCCTGCAGAGAAACATCTGCTCGCAGCGAATTACGGCTCAACATGTGTCGTCCTTCAAAAAACCTCCAGCAGCACAAACAAGTCCCGTCCTTACATCATGGAGGAATCATTACCAGCTCGTTTTATTTTAACTACAGGCTCAGTCGGAGAAGCTCCTGTTAAATCTCTTCAGGCCATGAAGGTTTTCAGCATCAGTTTACAGGCTGTTGCTGTTGTTGTTTGTCCTTGTTGTGTCCCGTCGACATCTGCAACAACACAATGACAAGTTTCTTCATATTTTGTGGAATAAACACTTGATGAAAAGGCCGTGTTGTGTACGTCCTTCTCACCAACATAGACTTTGAATAAAGACGGACGACGCTTCCTCACATTGTGCAAAAATGAAGCTTAACTATCTCAGATTTTTTTGTTTGGTCCATGTGCCATCTGCTAACATGGAGGAGGAGGGGTTTAGGACCTATTCTGTGCTCGCCACCAGGGGGCAATTGAGAGGGTTTGACTTGAAATGATGTTCGAGTCGGGTTCAGTTACGTTGTCTTTGCCATCAACTTGTTTTTAACTTTGCACGCGGCTGTAATCAGGGAAAACAACGTACCACCTGTGTAAAATGTAACTGTAACTAAATACATTGATTTATATTTTTATTTTAAATGCAAAACTGAGTTAAACACATTCTGTCACTGTTTATAATAACTTCAGATCTATTATAGTGTGAAAGTGAACAATACAGTAAAAGTGTTATAAACTTTTTATAGACGGAGCCTCATCACATTTTCGGTGATCCGACAACTCTTTAAATTTAATTTACCTAAAGACTTTTATGGGAATTTGAGCTTTTCTCTCCATCACAGTGATCAGAACTCAAACCCAGCTCACACCCATGGGGGAGTGATGATGATGTTTTTGCTCATCAGCTCTTTGGCTCTTATTATTTCATCAATAAAGTGGAAGCAGCGACAGCAGGTCAACAGATAATCAACGTAATGACTTTTCATCCCCGTGCTGACCTAAAGACTCACATACCAACTGTGTGCATGTGTGTGTGTGTGTCCACGTCTGTGCTTATAAACATGTGTGACTCTGTTCCTCCGTCGTCTGTCTGCAGAGATCTGACTCTGAACATTTAACTTTATGCTTTTTACTCTACATCAGGACTCAGGTTGGAGCAGCAGGAGCTGAGGACTGGACGTCGGCCACATGTTTCTTTGGTTTTCCTGAAACGAGTTTTTAAACGTTTCCTTGAACAAGACATGAGTGAGCGGAGAGAAAAAAGATCCTGGAGGCTGAACACAAACAGTTTATCTCTTGAGAACATCTGAGGATAAACGTCAGCAGCTGATTCATCCGTCAGTTTGGCAGCAGGTTGTTACCAAACATCTCTGGACCTGATTGTGTCTCTGGTCCAGCTCCTGGGATTTCACTTTCGTCTTTTCACGTCTCATTCAGGTACAGAGAAATGTCCCTGTGACTCTTCACTGCAGAGTCACATGGTTTTATATATGATGGTTTTATATTTAGGTCCCGTGAAGTTTTCATATAAACTCAATCTTAATGGAAAAATCTTTGTTCCAGCAGCAATACAGTTTCTTCCTTAGGTAAGAAAATTAATATCACCGTTAAGAATCCTTCTTCAGTAAAAGTATAAAGTATTAGCATGAAAATAAAAGTACAAAAGGTAAATGAATGAAATTGCAGAATGTCCCTTAACATAGATGCTACTGATGGATATAATAAACTATGAATAATGGATCAGTTCATTTACATCCTGGATCAATATTAAAACGTAGCTAAAGCTGTCAGATAAATAAAGTGGAATAAATACTAAACGTTTAAAGATGCATGAAATGGAAATACTCAAAAGTAAATGTACTTTATTACATTTCACAACCATATAACAAACGTAGTAATTTGTACAAACGTATAAAAGTGACAAATATTGAAATGTTTCGGTCTTTCAGCCTCGCGTGTTGTTTAATATCAGATAATTAAAGGTAACAGGAAGTTTTTCTAGTGTATAAATAAAACAGATAAAAAATGTTTTTGAAAACACCTCGACTGAAAACACTCAACAACAACAACCTGCATTTATGATATTTAAGATTCACTGAGAGTCATTTTCTGCACAAACTTTCAACATTGAAAAAAGCACAGAAGCTAAATTGAATTAAAGAAACTAAATTGAATCAAAGCTTCAAGAACCAGATTAATTTGCAGCTTTTACGTGACTCAGCGCTCAGTGATTCATTTCTTCTCACTTACAGCAGCTTTATGCTTTTATGTTTGTCGCCTCCATTGTCCTCCAGGTCGAGGAGGTCAGTCGCTCTCTGAAGCACCGCAGGGTTTATTGTATCCTCCCACACAGTTTGACTCATTACACCAACTTTTTCTTATTATTCACTCTTCATACAAACTTTAAATTTGAGCCTTTCTTCCTGCAGCTGTGACGGTAAACAAACTTTATTCCTTTGTTCTTTGGGTGTGAGGTCACTGAAGTAATGAAAGAAGCTGAATCAGAGATGGTGTCTGTTTGTTTAATTCACACATTGTACTTCCTTGTAGAAACCTGCTGTTACCCACAACACACCTTTCTCGACTATGGGAAAGTTTTCTAAATATAAAACCTCATGGAACTTTGTCCTTCACAATAAAAAGATTAGTAACTGATCTTGTTTCCATTTGGAGGCGTCCTGTCATCAAAAGCCGATGTGAGATCTTCCTGTAATCCAGTGTCAATTATGACGGCTGAGGTTAGGTGAAGAAGTTAGGAAGAATTTGCCAGTGGAGCATAATGTTGTCGCAAAGAAAGTATAATTTATTACTTATCATACGTTTCATTATCAAACCACTCACATTAATAAACCTCTCGTTGACCGTTCATATATTGAAGCTCGTGCAAAGCGTCTCTTCTCCGACCCTGTGGCCAACCAAGTGGATGTGAGCACAGGCCTGATTTCCTTCAGACCTTTTTTAATGGCGGCAGTAAAGACACAGCTGGAAGTTAACAACATGAATTTAAGCCGTTTTTCTCACTGGGGAAACTTCCTGAGAAAGTCAACGGAACAAATTCATCGTTAAAGTTCCTTAGTTACTTCCACCTGTTGTTTTCTGCTCCCATCAGTCGAAATGTTTGTTCTGATGAAGGTTGAGTTTTGAGCTTTGTCAATCAGGATTAATGCAAACCTAGTACTTTCAATTCTTTAAGTACATTTAAAAGCAAGTACTTACTTACTTTTACTCAAGTATAAATGTTAATGTGGTACTTTTACTTGAGTACATGTTTGAAAAACACTTATTTTGAGGTAATAATAAAGTATATGTATTTTTTTTAGATATGTTTGATACAAGTTTTTAGTGCTAATGTTTAGCTGTTAAATGTAAGCTAACCTAGTTCATGGCTACACGCACACGCACACGCACACACACACACACACACACACACACACACACACACACACACACACACACACACACACACACACACACACACTCCTCAAAAGATGTTTGTGTCCTTCAGGAACATCATCATCATTTAGAAAACATGTGGAACACATTCAGTATTTTCAGGTTAATGTACCTGTGAGTTCACCTGTCTGCTCACCTGTCACTCATCACTCCATCACCTGTATCTCTCTCTCTCCTCCTGCAGGCAGAGCGCGTGAGGAGGAGGAGGAAAAAGAGGAGGAGGAGGAGGAGAAGGAAGAAGAAGAAGAGGAGGAGGAAGAGGAGGAGGAGGAGGAGGAAGAAGAAAAATAGGAGGTGGAGGAGGAAGAAGAAAAAGAGGAGGTGGAGGAGGAGGAGGAAGGGGAACAAGAAGAGGAGGAGAACGAAAAAGAGGAGGAGAAAGAAGAAAAAGCCGAGGAAGAGCAGGAGGAAGAAGAGGAGGAGGAAGAAGAGGAGGATGGACGGGAGGTACGAGCGCCAGAGCATCGTCTCGTGCAGCGAGCAGAACTGCAGCGCGCGCGGCCCGGAGAGCGTGGCGGTGCCTGCGGGACGCGCGTGGATCGTTAACGGCTCGGACGTGGATGCTCAGCGGCTCGTGGAGCTCCAGCTGCCCGCCTCCACCGCACCGACGGTCAGTCACTTTCCCGTTTATTCTCCAGAGGTGAGGAAAACAGCTGCTTCACACTTTGGCACGAACTCTAATTTAACAATGTCTTTTCAGCGACTGGTTTTCAGTGGAGAACAGAAGGTGATGATGGAATTCATCAAAGAAACTGTTTAATTCATCATGTAGATAATAATGTGACAGATGACAGAGTTTATTTCTAATGATTTCTGTCATTTAAACACAGTGTAGATGTGACAGGAAACGTAATGAAATCAGAATCAGCTTTATTTGCCATGTATGAGAACAACCTCCTGGGACTTTGACTCTGGTGAAATGTACTTACACAGATAAACAGATAATTAAGAACAGAATACTAGAAACTAGCAAAATGCACATAATATAAGAATTATAATAATAAGAATTAAACTGTACAAGACACTAGTGCAACTGGAACAAGATGTGCAAGAGTGGACAAAAAACTACTCTTAACTAATGCTACTACTAATACTACTAATACTACCCATATTACTAACACTACTAATACTTCCAATACTACTAATACTACTAATATGCTACTACTGACCAGAGAACAATAGTGCATTTGTACAAATATGCTTCAACAAACACGGATCAATAACGAACCGGTTACTTATATAAATGAATCATTTGGTGCATATAGATTATTAATGAGTAGCAGTAAATAATCATAAATAACTGGGCACCTCCGGTTTGGAGACTTTTTAAAGATAGAAATAAAATAACAAAGAATCGAAGAATCACTTGGGTTTCATGTTTCATGTCTTATTATCTATTGTGCAAATTCATGTTCATTTATTTATAATAGATTCATTTCAACGAGGTTTGTTTTCACTCTGCTGTTAATTCACCTCAACGAGCTGAATGTCCAGGTGACATATTACTGACCCATCAATAACAGGAGCATACAGGCCATAGGCTGCTTACTGATCAGCTGACATGGAGCTTTAATGCTCTGCTTCACTATACAGAACAATAACCACATTAAAAAAACACCAGGAATAAATAATGCATAGAGTTTTAATCTCAGATTGATGGTTTGAATGTGAAAACATGCTTTAATTTGAGCCTCTGGTGGTTTCTGATAAAAATAAAATACATAAAAATGAAATGTATGTGTAGTTTACAGCTCTGCAGCGTCAAATATTCCACTGATTTCTGCAGAATCTCCATATTTCTAACTGGAGTTAAACCTGCATCTGCAATTTAGTGTTGTTGTCTTGCTGTGATAGAGGGCGAGAGACATAGAGAAACAGTAGGAGAGAGAGAGCGAGAGTTACAGAGGCATGTGCTGACAGAACAGTTTGTCTCTAGGATGCATCAGAATTAAATGCATGAATGCAACTTCTCCCCTGCACGGCTGTTTGTGCGTTTGCATCAACACACACACACACACACACACACACACACACACACACACACACACACACACACACACACACACACACACACACACACACACACACACACAGACATGGATGTAGAAATGTTCCTCTCTCTCTTGTCTCCAACACCTCGGAGCTGCACAGGCGTCACGGGTCAGAAAGGTCGTGTTTGTTTCCTCCTGCAGCGGCGAGGTTGTCGTGCTCCCCTGCAGATGTTCAGGTGATCAGCGGATGACTGACAACACGTTTCTTCCTCCTCTGGGATCATCTGGGATCGTGTCTGCTATTGATTGTTGTATTTGTCGGCTGCTGCACGTTGTTGGACAAACACATATTGACGTCTGTATTCAGAACGTCCATCCATGCGTCCTCCAACACTGTATTGATTCACCGCCTGTGTTGGTTCCCAGCTGCCAACCGCGGTTCACCCGCCTGCCAACTTTCCACTCAGTCATTTAAATGACAGCGAGTGGAACCACTGGCAGGTCCATGTGAAGCAGCTATTTTAAGACTGAAAGTGTCTGAAGGCAACGAACTATTAGAGGGAAAATGCTTTTTACATCAGCCACAAAATACTCGAGTGAGCGCTAAACCAAATCTGTGTGCGAGTCGGTATTTTATAAGAGCAGAATCAAACCACCTCACACTTTCTTTGGGATTTCTGAATCCCCTGAGCTCAAATTCAACTGAGAGCAGAGCCTCACATGTTCGGTTTGACCCCGGACACCCTCCCCTCTGCTTTCAGATTTGAGACATGATGTTTTCAACCACCAGATGGCGACAAAAAGCAGAATTTGGTTTCATTATTTCATTAAAAGTTCAAATGCTTTGATACTAAATGGCTCGAGTGAGTCGCATGAACTGTAAATACAGATTTGATGACATGTTAGCTACCAAAAATGAGGCCAAATCTTCCTGACTGCCCCCTGGTGGCTTTCTGCACTATAGATCATAAACCCTGCCTCCTCCACGTTAGCAGATGGGACATGGACCACACCCAAATAAATCTGGGGTTCTTTAGTTTTCATTTGGATTTCAGTAGTTATTTTGTGATATGTGTTTCCGAATCATATTGATCGCCCCCTGGTGGCTGGCTGCAATGCAGCTCATCTGTTATAAGTGACTCGTTAGATGCGTCTTTCAGAAACTGGGAGAGGTCATTTTCAACCACCAGATGGAGACAAACAGCATCATTTAGTGTTTGATATTTTATTAAAAGTCCAAATGCGCTGACAATAAACGACTAAAATCACATTCAACTTGCCGGCAAATTATCTAGTTTTGATTACGGGTGTGTCGCATTGACTATAAATAAAGATGGACGACATAACGGCTCCGAATAATGAAGCCAAATTGTCTTGATCGCCTCCTGGTGGCTGGCTGGATTGTCACCTGAAGTTTGAACCCAGTTCCAGTTGGGATCCAGCTGATTGATGCAGGTTGATGCAGGTTGATGGTTGTGAACACGTGACTTGTGTGTAAACAGGTCAGAATTGTAGGTTATTGTGACACATTGTGGTCGTCGAGCGTGACGTTGACCTGCAGGTGTCGGCCGCCACCTCGACTCATGAAAATGACCTTTAACCGTCCTCATGATGATCAACAGGCTGACGTAACTCTCAGGTCTGATGGATTCAGAGTCCTGACACTGCTCGACCTGCTTTTGTCAAATTTTTACATCTTTCGTGTGTCCGAGGTTTCATCTTCTATTTTTCCCTCCTGATGAAAGTTATGTTTTGAGAGGGAATAGTTTTCGTTATTTGAATCTGTAAGAATAGAGGGTGTGAAAATTCTGCCTCCCTCAGTGACTGGAATTTAATTTGTGCGGCTCAAAGGAGAAAAAAAACAATTTGTCAACAGCGTCCGAACAACTTTCCTCTCACGGCTCCATATTATAAACTTTCTGTCGGAATAAATTGACTTTCATTGAGCTGGTGTTATATTCATCTGTTCTGTATCGGGTTGTGGAACCCAGTCGTCCCCGTCACGTCGCTGCCGCTCACATTTGCTCTGGTGCTGATCCGCTGATCCAGCAGCTGTTTTTTCTTTTTAAACCCTCGGCCGACGTCCAGCGCCTCAACTCGCTGTCGTGATGTTTGACACACGCCTGATTCTGCGGCCGGCCTCGTCTGGCCTCGCGTCGCATTCATCCACTGTTTTGTCTCCTGTTTTTTATTTTACATGGCAACCAATGAGGAAAGTCTCTGGCAACTGATAACGTTTGACGTCGTCTCCTAAATGTGAAGTGACAGAGTTTTTAAACAGTTTGTAGAATTCACGTGTGACGACTGAGTCATAATAAAACTCAGGAAAACAACAGAGAATCTGTGGAGGAAATTAATTCAGATCTCAGATACAGTTTGTTGGACTCACTGCAAGTACTAGTACTACTACTACTACTAGTACTACTACTACAATGACTAATATCACTACTTTTTTGTAAATGTTAGTGAGTCACATGTGATTTATAATCATGAATCTATTTAAAATCACAGGCCTGTGCCTGACTCAGTCTGATTAGTTACTGGTATTGATTTCACCTCTGTCTTTCCATAGACTCTAAATAAAGATGGACGACATGACAGTTCCTATTAGTGAAGCCAAAGCATCTTGATCGCCCCCTGGTGGTGGGCTGGATGTTCAGTTTTATCCATCAACACTCATTTAGGCTTCTTTCACATTGAAAAAGAGATGCAACCATGTGTCCTTTACGTTGGCATGGTGTTGAACAATACATTCACTAGAGGGCAGTGATCGCCCCCTGGTGGTTTGCTGCAGTATGGGTCATAAAACCCACCTCCTCCATGTTAACAGATAGGACCAAACTAAAAAATAAAAGTAGAAGTTTTAGGTAGTTCTTATCACACTGATGTTTTTTCAAGTCTTTCTGATCAGTTTGGTTTAAATTAGTTAATTGATGATATAAAAAACGTGCTGAGACGTGATGATTGACAGCTGAGACTGACTCCTGATTGGCTGAGCACACATGTCGGTGGGACCTCGATACTGTGGCTCCAAGACCTAAAGCTCTGTTTCACTTTATCATGATTATTTCTCAACTTTCTCTGGCTCCTGTCATTTATGGAAAACAACAGGACAAGATATGTAGTGTTGTTGTTTAGTTTGGAGGATTTGTTTTCAGCTGGAGGCTGAAGCCGATCACGAAGCTCAGGAAATCATCTGTGGGAGAAAAAAAACAAAACCATGTAAGGTGAAAGGGAATGAGAAGGAATGAAAACAGAGCGCAGGTATAAAGAGATGAAATGATAGCAGGAAATATGTGCAGCTAATATACAGTATATCACACACACACACACACATGAACACACAGCGCGAGAGTTTGATGTACGTGTGAGATAAATCCCAGGAGGTGAAGCTGAAGTCTGGATTTAAAGACTCGTTTCAAACAGGATTACTGACTAACTGCAGCTGGATCTGTTTTACAGCCACTGGACCACAGACTGGATTCACTGTCTATACACGAGGAAAGTAGAGTATCTGAGTAGAGACGATAATATTAATAACATTCTTGTGTTTTACATCACAATATATACATGAGAATATAAGAGAGAAATTATATCACTTAGAGGGAAAAAATGTCATAATTCATGTAAGAATAAGAACAAAATGGAAAAAGAGTAGAACAACAAAGAGGAAACAATTAATTTGTTAGAAAAAAATTTAAGTTTAATACATAGAAGGTATAAAAGTCAAATAAGTTTAATATTTTAAGAAGTGCAGTGAAACAAAGTCTGTATGAGGAGATTCACAGAAACTTAAAGACTAACTTTTCTGTTAAAAGAAAGATTTTAAATCCAGGACTTTGAATAACTCTCCCACAACAGAGCATTCCAACAAATCATCTGTAATAATAAATACATAAACTTTGAGATATTAGATGAATTTTCCTCCTCCAGTCAGACTTTCTTCATTTCCATGAAAATCCAAGTTTCTATTTGTCTTCTTAACGTCTCGCGCTGATGTCGGATCTGTTTTTATAAGTGTCCCCGCTGCTGCGTTCAAGGACACTTTGACAACCAGGAAATTTTAAGTTTCGCTGCCAGAAGTCTTCGCTGAGCTCCGTCGTCAGAAAGTCAAATAAATAAGCAAACACAGGCTGATGTGACGCTGATCCTGAAACCTAAGCTGCTGAAGTTTCAACCAAACAGAGACACTGTCGGATGGAAGAGATAGAAATCAGATTCTAAAAAACACGTTAATGCTGTTAAATGTTAAATAACACGGTGGAAAATGGCCACAGCTTTGGTTTTGTTTGGCCCTGAGAGCCGCTGGTGCAGAGAGGTCGTGGGAACAAGTGGAAACTAACTTTTAAAACCTCTCTTCACGCTGGTAATCTGTAAATAATCCCCTCTGGACTAAACCTGCGTCGTTCAAACACCAAAGGATCCGCGTGTCATTAAAATCCAGAGCAATTACGAGAAAACCCCGACGTGTTGACTCTTCTCTGCGGAGCGGAGCGGCGAGTTCACGGGTGGGTCGGGTTCGAAAGGCCCGATCGTAATCCCGCTCACTGTAAACCTGTGTTGTTGCAGGTTTTATCTCTGAAAGAACAAAAACTCAGCTGATAGTGACGATCAGCTGTAGTTTCATCTCTTCTTCAGCGTTAAACTCGACCAGCTGTGGTTTCCAGATGTTTCCAAGAGTTTGATGCGAGAAAATGTGAAAACTTGTCCTTATTTGAACGAAGTTTCAGTTTGAATCCCTGAGACTGAGCAAAGGTTTATATAAACCACATCTATGAAAACCAGAGATAATTAAATTCTTAAGTCTTAATATGTTCTGTTTTTAAGCTTGTGTTTTTTTCACGTAAAGAACCCTGAACTGCATTTTATTATTATTATCATTATCAATATTAAAAGATCTTATTTAAACACCTTTAAATATAAGTCTGTTTGCAGCTGTTTTTAAAGAAGAAGACGTTTTTAATTTGTAAATCTCTCATCAAGCCGCGAAATTGAATCATTTTGTCCTTTAATTTAATTATTTGTTCTTCATGGCTTCATACAGATTCACGTTAACTTCACATACACATATTTATTCGTATGATTTTGTGCTCCTGCGTAGATTTTAAATTATTTTCGTGTTGGAAATACACACAACACAATACAGAAATGTTATGCGGCCAGATGTTGTGTGTATCTGCAGTGTGTTTGTCTGTTTGATTGTGTTGTGTGTATCTGCAGTGTGTTTGTCTGTTTGATTGTGTTGTGTGTATCTGCAGTGTGTTTGTCTGTTTGATTGTGTTGTGTGTATCTGCAGGGTGTTTGTCTGTTTGATTGTGTTGTGTGTATCTGCAGTGTGTTTGTCTGTTTGATTGTGTTGTGTGTATCTGCAGTGTGTTTGTCTGTGTGATTGCATTGTTTGCATCTGCAGTGTGTTTGTCTGTTTGATTGCGTTGTGTGTATCTGCAGGGTGTTTGTCTGTTTGATTGTGTTGTGTGTATCTGCAGTGTGTTTGTCTGTGTGATTGCATTGTTTGCATCTGCAGTGTGTTTGTCTGTTTGATTGCGTTGTGTGTATCTGCAGGGTGTTTGTCTGTTTGATTGTGTTGTGTGTATCTGCAGTGTGTTTGTCTGTGTGATTGCATTGTTTGCATCTGCAGTGTGTTTGTCTGTTTGATTGCGTTGTGTGTATCTGCAGGGTGTTTGTCTGTTTTGTGTGTTTTTTGAAATTGCTTGTGTTTTGATTCTTTGTGAATTGTTTTCTAATGTTTCAATTCATTGAGGTCTCAAGGCCACTGTAGATTGACACACACACACACACACACACACACACACACACACACACACACACACACACACACATACACACAAACAAACACAAACACACACACACAGAAAAGCATTACATATTTAAAGCAAATGACGATGGAAAGACAACAAAGGTGCCAGTGAGGTTGTTTGTTCGAAGCAACAAAGGGAACAGATGAGGAAGATGAAGGGATGAAGAGATGAAGAGATGAACCGTGTGTGTCTGTGTCATGCGTCAGAATTCAGATACTTCACTGACCAGTGGACAAACGAGGACTCGAACCTGTTGCACCTGCTTTTTGTGTCAGGTTATTGATCAGTGTGAGCCTGACCTGAATCACTTCTGTAATGACTGTTGCATAAGAGACACACACACACACACACTCGCTCACAGGGTAAATGTCAATGGTTGTCATGTGCTGCAGCGGTTCAGTCGGCTGTGGTGTGGGAAGCTTTCAAGGCTGACTGATGAAAAGAGGACACACACACACACACACACACACACACACACACACACACACACACACACACACTCCACCACCTCTCTCTCTGCTCAGCCACTGAATCTGATGTGAATACGTGAACACGCTCCGTCTCGCTGTTACATCCGAAGCAGCCATGTTGATGATTTTATTCTCCTGGTCTCAAAGTCACAGCTGTAACCCAGTAAAGCTCATTATGATCATTTGATCCAGTGAAAGAAGAACTGGTTCAGTTTCCAGTGAAGCAGCTTTTTCTCTGATTTGTTAAATCAGATATTATTTCTTATTATTCTTTAGAGTCTGGGCGTGTTGGAGTCAATTACTGGTGCCTGTAGGTTCAGTGTCATACAAGCAATAAAATAAATGACAACTAAATTTAAAAACCTTTTTATTTGAAGAACAAAGTGTGAATAACATTGTTAAAAATCTAGTAGTTAAAAAAAGTATTGAATGTAAAGTGTGTAAGGAAGTCTACCATGATTCAATGTCATCTTCAGGCCGTAATTTATCATCGGAGCAGACGTGAATGAAAATACTGACTTTTCTTTTTGCAGCGATATAATATTCATCTCACATCTAACCAGCTGATTGAACATTTTCATGATCTCACATATCTTCAAATATAGTGAAAGTTTAGAATTCTAAGATTTCTTTCTTTGGAGTGCATGTTTTCTGGATTTGTGTAGAATGCTTAATATAATATAAATCATATAATGATTTTCTTCTGAATCATCTCAGCGACGCAGCTGATGTTTCTCTGACGAGCAGCGTTTAGTTATTCACCTCATAACACTTTTTGAATTTTCCTCTCAGGTGTTTTTTTTTCTGTTACACAATTTTAAATTAAAAACTAAATGTCCTGACTCTCGAGGTCACACACACACAGACACACTTGTCTCTCTGTAGTTGTGGGGACACTTGACATAGCACCTTCCCCAGTCCCTTACCCACCTTAACCATCACAACTAAAACCCTAGCCCCAACAGGTCGTGCCCTCAAACAGCCCTTTTTAAAAAGTGAGGACTGACAAATGATTTATGCCACATCAAGCCTATGATTTGAATTTTCTCCACAGATTTTCTTCACAGTTTGACGTCGTCTGATCCTCTTATAATACATTGACTGCGCCTGTGTGTGTGTGTGTGTGTGTGTGTGTGTGTGTGTGTGTGTGTAGACTTCTCCACTTTGTGTATTTGTTTATGCTTATTTGTATCAGGGTCATGCAGGAGTGTAAAGGTTACGTGGATGTGTGTGTTGTCCTTGTATCAGCGTTGCTTCCATAAACCTCATCACAGTTTAACTACAGTAACCGCGTGGAACCGAGGTCGTCCACAGGGAAACGTTTTGCTTTTCCACACGTTCTCTCAAAATAACGGAACCTAAATGTTCTTATCGATCACGTTTCTCTGCCATTAAAGCAGCAGGGGTGTTGACCCTCATCTCCACAGGACATGGGAGTGGTGCCAGGTCTGTTTCTGTCGATACTGCTCAATGGTGCATTTGTCATTTGTTTCTGACATTGTCTTTATTCGGAATAAGTCCCCATGAAGTGAAAAACACATGTTCCAGGTTTAATCTCGTTCTAAATGTTCATTTATCTTTTTTAGTCTCTGGTGCGTCCAATGAAAATGAACTACAGCCTTTGGATCTTGCCACAAGGGGGCATCACAGACACTATTGGCTGCCGTAAACAAACAATATCCTCAAAAAGGAAAGAGCCAGTGTGGGTGTAGATTAATAGACAAATGTCTCCCTGGATTTACTGCTGCTGCAACACATCAGTTCTCCGCTGAGGAGGAAGCAGATTTACAGCAGGTTTACCAAGTTCAGCCGTGGGAGGACGGAGGGAGGACGGGAGGGAGAAGCTTAGATTTGAAGAGAGGACGTTTGTAAGATTGTCTGGCTTCAGGAGAGGAAGAAGAAGAAAGTTGTTTCTGATGAGCAGTGTGTGGCAAACGTCGTTTATTTATTAAACTGACACCAACATAAAATCAAACCAAACTCAAATTGTCTCAGCTCAGCTCAGCTCAGTCTCTGTCTCTGTCTCTGTCTATTTCTCTCTCCTCTTCCTTGAGTTTCTCTCCTGCTGCCTTTTGAATCTGATCTGAGAGCTGATTGGCCAACTAACCTCAGCTGTGCCAGTCAACTCTCCCTGGTTCACCTGGAGCTGCTCCGACCAGCGACGTTCGTTTGGCAAATTATCCACATTTGTGAGGACAGGGCGTCAATTCAGGGACGGTCAACCACAGATTGTCCCTCAGCTACTTTCCTGAGACCAACTGCATCTCCGCTGGCTGCATAGCTAGATATACAATCACTGTGGTAACCATTTGTGCTTTGAACATTTCTTCTGTTAGATATTTGATTGAGTTTAAGCCTGATTCTTTACAGATGGTTTCCTTCGTTAGTTACTATGAGCTGCTGCTCTTACTGCAGCTCGGCAGCCTTCATAGTTAGCTCCTTAAACTGTGTCACACTTTGTCTGTCCCACAATGAATCCTGGGATAGGCTGGCCCAAGAAGGATCCACCCATTGGATCCTTTGTTAGGTTTGGTTGGAGTCTTAGAAACACCAGAAGACAAAGACCCCCCCCCCCCCCCCCCCCCCCCCCCCCCCTCGTCCTCTTCTGTCCAAACCTTAGACCATGAGCCTCGAGTTTGACCAACACAGCTTCACATCGAGATGATTCCACATTAGAGTGACTGTGAAGAAGAAACACGCTTATAGAGCAGATAAGGAATTGATAATGTACAGCTGGAGAAAATCTAATTATATACGGAGAGATTCAGACACAACTGTAATTACAGTGTGAGAGTAATGTGGGTCAGCTGCTCATGGAAAAGGTACACGCTGTAATCGTGTTACATAATTTAAATAGTAATGTATTCCTGCCAGCTGGAAACACTGATCCACTTTATATCCAGTTCACTTTTCTTCTGTTTCTGACGCCCACACTTAATAATGCAAATAATGATGCATTCACTGCATGTTGGCACGAGAGGGAAAAATGAGGAAAATGCTACGACGTGATAAAATTAGAAAACTTTATGTATATAAAGATGGACTAACATGTAAAAAGTATCTAAAAAATGTAAGAAAAGCTGTCATGACTAAAGAATCTGCTTTGTTTGTCTAAATTAACCAGATAATTATCTCTAATCTTAGAAAACCAGATTTGTTATTCTGAGTTAATGAGATAATAAAGTCGTTAATTTAGAAAAACAAGGATTTTGTTTGTCTGAATTTAGTTTGTTATGTCTTCGTGTTACTTCTTGTTATGTCTTTACTTTTCTGGGAATTGTGTGATAATTAACTTAAAAACAGTGTGAGTGCAGGATTCTTCCCTCCTGACCTGAACGTCTCTGAGAATCTGTGGATGCATCCTCTTCACGCTGAGTTTGTACGACCGAAACATCTCTGACCCTGAAGTGATGAGCAGGAGGAGAGGAACGAGTCCGAGCTGCAGCAGAAAGTGTTTTCAAGCTGAGAGATCTGACAAAGGTGGAGGAGGGGTCACTTGGCTGCTGAAACTTTAGCACAAAACACAATTAGTTTCATTTTTCAAGTTCAAGAAATGAGTAGGAAATTTTTAAGCAGTGGTACGAAACCTTTTTAACCTTTCTGCGCTGTTGCTCAGTAAAAGTTTTATAGCCTTGCTTTAACAAAGAGGAAGTTTTATTTCTTGCTTTTAACCAAAACCAAACATTTTCCCCAAACTTTCAACAAATCGCTATTGTTGCCCGAAACCAACAGACGGGATTAAGTGACTGAGAAACGATCTACGGTAACTTAGAATAACAGTTTATCAACATTTGTTGATAAACATATGTCACCAACCTATCCCAGAAATCATTGGGACAATATTAGTTTTCTATGAGGAAGGCCAAACTGCATCTACTCCAAGTAGCAACATAGAATAAACCGCTTCATTTCAGTTCAGCCTTTATTGTTCCTCCAAAGGACGAGGCCCATGAATTGGAACACAGCTTATATAATGTAATATGTTGTTATCGCTACACATCGACCTCTTGGCATGTAAACACAACATTTACTGATTGTGAACAAACATCACCGCCACCTTTCAGAAACCATGTTCAGCTTTAGCCCCTTTAACTGTGTCCCGATAATGTGACCATGTGACCATGTGCGAAAAATACAGTTTTACATTCACACAAACACATTCATACAGTGCATCTATGTTCAGTATCTTGCCCAAGGACACTTCACCATGTGGCTTGGGACTGAGATCTAACAGCCGACCTTCTGGTTACAGAACAGCCGCTCTAACCCCTGAGCCACAGCCGCCCTAAAGAGAATACATAACACACACACATACACACACACACACACATCGCCCACAGACGTGTTTGTAGCTCCTTAATTCAACGCGATATAACGAGCGTAATGACAAGAAACAACCTTTCAGTAAAGTCACAGAGATAATTTGCATGTGAAGCTGAACAAGTCTCAGTTCTCATTAGTCAGTAATTAGCTCGTGTTCAGAGACGCAGCCGATTACATCCCAACAAGGAATTCATACATGGGCCTCATGAAGCTCACACACATTTGAATTAACTTCTCCTACTCTCAGGATTGCTCTTTTATTTTCAATTTAATTTTCTATAGATTTTATTTGTAAAAGATCCAAACTACTTTAACGTGATGTTGCATTTAAAGAGCGTCAGTGTAGAAATGGCAGGTTTGGAGCAATGTGTTGTAGAAAGACAAATTAAACCTCCTCCTTCCTCTCATCTGGGTGTTTGACAGTCTGGAGAGATCCATGTGAGAAAACAGGATTTTGGATTCGTCCTCAGGTGGAAACTATTCCTCCTGCAAAGATATATCATCGGCCTCATCAGACTTCTGTCACTCTGAGGTCACATGGTCATCAGCCCGTCACAGGGTCCTTAAGGACTCTGCTGAGGCATCACGCCGCAGTGACAGCGACATGCATCCGTCAGCATCATCCCGTCTTCAGATTTGAAAGCTCCTTGAATGTGACAGTAGCCGCGTCGCTGCCTCTCTGAGTCCACTTCACCTGACGGAAAACATCATCACCGGTCAGCGGCGTCGCTCTTGTTGTGAAATGTGGATTTCACTGTCTCTTAAAGGACACAACCTGTCAGTCCTCAGCTTTCTACAAGACATCGTCTCTTTCTGACGGTTCAGGAGCACCAATCACAATCCCAACAAAGTTTTACGCAAATTCACAACAATCATCAGATGGGATTTTTCGTGACCTGAAAAATCACAGCGCAGACACCAATTTGATAAATTGTCCAAAAGACTTGTTTTATCTCTGTTAGACCCAGAAGAAAAGCAGAGGAAAGATAAGAAACGAGGTGAAAAGCCGTCGACTGGAGCCGTCAGGGATGTGAGAGGAGGAGACAGACTGTTTCTAATGATCAGACCGATCCTCCCCGAGTCAAACGCAGCAGTGTTGGTTGTCGCTGAAACGCTGAATCCTTTGTGACAGGCCGCGCTGCCCGAGTTAATGTGCTGAGAGATTTGTGACCTCGCGGCCAAAAGAAAATACACAAAAACAGTCACGGCTAACGTGATGGAAAACATTCGGATAATGACGCTGAAACACAAAAGGCTTCATGACCTACTTTTGATACTCGATTTAATTATTAATAACTAGTATAAAGTCCAACCAGTTAATCAATTGGTGGATAAGATTCTATCGATCTGAGCCTCTCACAGCCGTATCAGTATCTACATTTCTATTTGCCGATATGAAAACTATTTTCAGTTTTATGGAATAAACACTGAAGATGTATGCATAAAATGAAATAACATGTTTTAGTTTAGTCTATGTCCCATCCGCTAACATGGAGGAAGTGGGGTTTATGAACCATAGACTGTAACAGTGAGCGCCCCCTTCTGGAATCGCTGTGGTTTCAGAAGTAAATTTCTCGAGTTTTAATCCGGGAACCGACATGATATCCACAGTTGTAGTAAACATTTCCCTGGTAACAGCGAGCTCAACCAATCAGAGAAGTCGCTGTTACACCTGAGGATTGTTGGTGGTACAGTACTTCTCCTCAGAATTGCCAACAAAACATGTTTTTCTCAAAACGCGGTTGATATCATACAGACTTGTGGCTTCTATGGGGAAAATATAATATAATTTTACAGTCTCATAGCTTGTGCTGAGTCTACCTTGGATGGTTAAAATATTAAGGGTGAAAATCAAAATCTCTATTCTGACTTGAATGGGATTTTTACTTGTTTCACACTTTTGAGCTCTATACTGCAGCCAGTCACCAAGGGGCAGTTGTTTACTCTGTTTTTATCGTTGTTGCCAATTAATGTCCCAATAACTTTTTTCAAATCAAAGCTTTCTGCCTATAACACACAGCAACACAAGTCCAGTAGGCAAATGAATGGAACTGGTCCCAACCTGTGATTTAATTGTAAGACAAATCGTCATGAACAGGATTCGAACCTGTGCGGGGAAACCCCATTGGATTTCGAGTCCAACGCCTTAACCTCTCGGCCACCATGACACCTGCAGGGCTATCACTGCTGTCATGGTCATGAAGGTGCACTGGTCGAGTCTATTGATTGTTTATTGATGAACCAACTGTACCACCAAACCACAGGGATGTGTGAGTTTTACTCATTACAAATGACTTTTGTGCTGATTCACGCTGTGAAGGCTGCGTCCAGGTGAACGTGTCCTTGAACATATTCGCCGCCTGCTGCCTCAGCGCCGCTGTCAGCTGTCACAACATGCCCGACTCCATCACTGTCAACGTGTCCTTCACCCGTCTCTCTTCTTTTTTCTCCCTCTCAGCGCTGACTGTCGAGATCTGAGCACAAGACTCTCAACACACATTTAAACCAAATCACTCTGGATGTGACTCGTGTGTGCAACATTTGATCTTGTTTCACGGGTCACCGCAGGAGACGTGAAGCATTAACATCACAGGAGCGCTCGCATCCATCCGGATCCACGGGACTCTGCGCTCTGATTGGCTGGATGAGGCGTGTTAAACTGTTTAACGCAGTAGTTTGTCTTGATTTTAATCACGGCCGTCATGAACATTCATTGTGCCATTTACAGTAACCAAACTGTGTAACCATGGCAACAAGCTGAGAAACATCTATACGACTTGAGCTTGAGTTCTCATTCCTGATGTACGGCACCCTGCAGAGTGATGTTCATGGTTAACCTGCAGCGAGGGGAGATAAAATGATTCAATTAAAACTCACCAAAGAATAAAATACAAACTTATAATATAACAGATAAGACATTTTGGAAATAACGGAGCGTGCTGATAAAAAAACTGATTTGAGTCGTGTTCCTGGTTCTGCAGCTTCAGAGTTTGAAGTGTTTTAAAGCAACTGACTCAGACGTTTGTTCTCACATACAGCTTCAGTGTGGGTGGAGAGCTCATGCAGATGTGCAGGATGGACTGGTGGAGTGAGAAACCAGGGTCCATTCGTTTTTTAAACAATTCTTATGACAACTCCAGTCAAATTAAAGCGGCTGATCCTCTGAGTGACCCCCGTCTCTGATTAGATGTGCCTGATATTTGTCTGAGGGCGGCGGAGGAATTAATGCTGTTAACGTGGCAACGGGGAGACGGGATGAAGAGATGTGAGACGTGAGGAGAGGAGGCTCATTAGAGACATTAGACTTAAAAAGGAATTAAGGCTGGTGGTTGGTGATTAGTGAAGTGAATTTGAATGTGACACTTTTCCTCAGTGTGGAACAATAATGTTATTGGTATAAAGTTTCATCAAATTCCTAAAACAGCGATCAGTCTTCCATGGCAGCAGGTTCAAGCTTTAAACCCAAACTTTTTCTTCCTCTGAATAATTATACCTCAATGCTATGTTGAGGTGTAATATATATGGTGACATAAATACTTTATCTATAATTTTAATCCGGGAACCGACATGATATCCACAGTGGTAGTAAACATTTCCATGGTAACAGCGAGCTCAACCAATCAGAGAAGTCGCTATTACACCTGAGGATTGTTGGTGGTACAGTACTTCTCCTCAGAATTGCCAATAAAACATGTTTTTCTTAAAACGCGGTTGATATCATACAGACTTGTGGCTTCTACCGGAAAATACTTTTACTGAGTCTACCTTGGATGGTTAAAATATTAAGGGTGAAAATCAAAATCTCTATACTGACTTGAATGGGATTTTTACTTGGTCACACCATTGAGCTCTATACTGCAGCCGGTCACCAGGGGGCAGTTGTTTATTCTGTTTTTATCGTTGTTACCGTAACAATAAATGTCCCAATAAGTTAAGAAATAACTTTTTTCAAATCAAAGCTTTCTGCCTGAAACAGACAGCAATACAAGTCCAACAGATGGATGAATGGAGCTGGTTCCAAACTGTGATTTAAGTGTAAGACAGATCGTCATGAACAGGATTCGAACCTGTGCGGGGAAACCCCATTGGATTTCGAGTCCAACGCCTTAACCTCTCGGCCACCATGACACCTGCAAGACTATCATTGCTGTCGTGGTTATGAAGGTGCACTGGTCTAGTCTATTGATTTGTTTGATTGTTTTCTGAACTATGTTCAGAAAATGGTTCGTGATTTGAGCAGGAAACACAACTCGCAGAATCAACAATTTTACATGTAATTCTCTGCTTTGTCCCCCAGGTGGCAATGGTGCCCAAGTACACGTACCCCTTTCCCACCGTGGACATTCCCGCCCATGCCCACTACACCATTGGCTCTGTCATCCTCGCCATTGGCATCACCGGCATGGTGGGAAACTTCCTGGTCATTTACGCCTTCAGCAGGTAGGACGGCCTCCTCAAAATCGATCAGTTTAAATTCAAGGCCGATTTTGTATCTCTCCTATTGTTCAATATCGAGATGAGTATGAAAAACAAACCAGTATTTGTTCTTTGGTACCAGATTAATAAAAAAATAACGAAAAAACTTGGATTCTCAATTGAATATGGACAGAACGAATGATACGCTGACTCACTATTCGTTCGAATGTCTTCAAATATGGTGTCGCAGTTGTCCACTCTGCACGGCTTTGCTTGTTAGCATCTTCCATGTTCCTAGCAAAACAACGTAACATTGCTAGCTTACTTTAGGTCAAGATGAAAGTGAGCGCCCTCTGCTGGATCATAAAAAAAGTAATCGACATAAGTAATTTACATTGTGTATGCACTTACGATGTTTTCCACATGCGTTCCACTCATCTATTGAGTAAGAGATGAAACAAAGGTCGTAATTAAACAGCTCAGTTTTGTTTTTTAAAAGTTTTGCTCTTTGAAAGGTCTGCACAGGTTGACACTACTTAGTTTAGTTGATTTGCTGGAGCTGAAATAAAAGAAACGTCGCTGACAGGAGGATCTTTGCCTCAGCTCGATGCTTGAAGTGGAAATAATAGACGAGAGCTGCAGTTTCTCCACCTGGAGACTCAGAGGAAGGTCTGGCGTGATGTGATGGACTGTCAGGTTTCTCATTAAGCTGCAGACGGAGCATTAATCAGAGTCGAGGGCGACGAGCCTCCTCCTGCTGTGATAAGCAGAGGATCAGGAACCCGTAACGATTCATCGACCACACACTCTGTCTTTTATCTTTCATCACAGCACAGACAAACGTCTTTATCTGAAACACAGAGTGGCCACTTCTCGCGACTCTTTTGAAGAAGCTTCAGCACTTAAAGACGAGTTTGATCCACTTATCGATCAAAGCCTTTGTGGGGCAGGTATTGATCCTTCGTTAAAATCAGACCATGATGGATGTTCCATTGATCATGGGGGTAATGTAGGACTGAAGCAGCTCTGAGTGATTTTTCCATGGAGGCTCTTTGCCTCTAAAACAGACGTCATGTCTCAGTTGTCAGGTCTTTTCCATGGTGTCGTCAAAAACCATATGTTACTTCAACCTAAGGTTAATGTGGCAGTTTTTTGGGTTTAATTTGGTCTAAATGAGCCAAGAAGAAGAAATAAGACTTTTGATGTGATGTCAAAGACGCATTTGTAGCTGAAGTTAACATGCTAACCAGCTAGCTGCAGCTCGGCCTTTCTCCTAATGCTACTTTGAACCTCAGGAGGTGACAGCTCGTCACTGTAGCGTCCAGTTTGTGCTCGGTCCAACATGAGAGGAAGAAGAATTTCTCTACTCCTCTGCTCCCGCTGAGTCAACAGCAAGTGTGACACAACAGAACAGGAGGCGGCAGCAAAGAGTGTAGTTTCCTAATGTTTACAACAGACATGAGTTCTACAACGTATGAATTCAACAGTTGGACAATTTGTACACGTTGGCCCTTTAAAGAAAAACATCTTCAGATAGATAGATTGATGCTTTATTGATCACAAGATAAATTTAGAAAAACATTGAAAGATCAACAACGCAAATGATGAGTTTTTTCTTGGCTCATGTTCCATCCTTCCACATACAGTTTATTGAGGCGCTGCTGGGATTTGAACCCAGGATCTCCTGTTTACAAGACAGGTGCTTTGACCAGCTAAGCTACAGCGCCTGTGTCAAAATGTTTGTTTTGCAAGAAATTCACTTGGACGCAACAGAACTCAGACCTTTTCAAACATCTGGATTTGTATAAAAACCCAGCATCAGTTGTGTTAATGTGTGTGTGTGTGTGTGTGTGTGTGTGTGTGCTGCAGGAGTCGCAGCCTGAGGACACCGGCCAATATGTTCATCATTAACCTGGCGATCACAGACCTGCTGATGTGCATCACTCAGACGCCCATCTTCTTCACCACCAGCATGCACAAGAGGTGGATCTTCGGAGAGAAAGGTACGTGACTGCACTCACACTCAGGACATCACAGATAAAAAGTTTAGTTTGCTCCGTGACCCATCTGCTTTAATGGAGGAGACAGGGTTTAGATGTTCATGCATCCTCTTCTTTAGGCTGATTCATCATCCAGATGAAATGTTCCACCTGTAGATTACACAGCGACTTTGAACCAGAGGCCAGTCAGCACTTACAAAACCAGAAATAATACATTTAAGTGTATTTTCCAGGAGCTGGAGTGTTTTGCGAAAACTGCAGCAATTTAAAAGAAATATAAGATTTAATATGTGGCTTAAATATCTGTCTCTCCTCTGCTTTTCAAAACACGTCTTAACTGAGTAAAGTAAAAATCCACCATGATCCTCACCTTCCTCTTCTCTCACCCTCTGCTTTCACTCCTTCTGATCAGTTTTTCATTTCTAGGCCTTAGAGAATTTATTGAATTTCCGCTCAGACAGAAGAAGCGAGCTGTTTGCATTAGAGTAAATCCTCTTCGCTCCGAGGTCATTTTAATATGACGGCTCGCCGGGTTTTTAATTCCCCAAAGTGGAAAGAGAAGAAAGAGCAGGACGAGCAGAGCAGGAGCAGGGGAACGTTTTTTTTATCAGCTGAATTGTAAGTGAGACGCTGATGTGAAATAAATCACATAAAAGAACATGAAGTCCGACTGCTTTATCAACAGATATCAGAATTACACATATATCACATATCTGCATTAGTGTTGGCAGATAAGAACACTTTTATTTTTTGAGACAGAGGCTGAAAAGAGGAGCTGCAGCGAAGGACAGTCAGAGGACAGTGATGTGTTTTCTGAACATTAGAGCACGTAAACATTTTACAATCATAACACTAATTGAAATTATCAACCTGCGTTAGAGCAGAATATGTCTCCTTTAAATTTTGACTTCCTAATATCGGTATAAGCCCAAAAACCCACATCTGTCGGGCTCTCATCTCCTCTCTTCTCCCTTGTTTAATCCGTCCAGGCAGGTTTAATTCTCTCAGAAATGTTTCATTGAGTGAACGTCAGCCGGTCAGACCTTGATGAACTGTGCTAGTCTCTGACAAAGCCCTTTAAAGTGCAGAGTATTGATCTGTTCATTAATCCACTGTTTGACTGCCGGGACCTCGTTTCATCTTTTCTATTGGTTGTGATTAACGTGTCTTCAAGGACTGGAGTCTTAATGCTCCACACAAGCTCAGATGAAGTTTTATAAAACGTGATGTCAGGCAGAGTATGAGGAGGTGGAGGCTCGCAGGTGGTGCAGACAAGCGCAGATCCCAGACGACACAGCGGTGTTAATGAGGTGTGAGGACGGTGTGTGTGTCTGTGTCACTACCTGCAGATGTTTCACCTGGAAAACGTTTCTGGAGCCTCAGTTCCCAGCGTTCAAACCCTAATCAGGAACGCTCTGTTTCACCTTCTCAGCCAATCAGACGATGTTAAATCATGTACAGTTTATAAACGTGTCGACAGGAAGTATGAGATGTTTGGATGTAAAACCTTAACCTGTTATCTTCATACCTCCGTCTGCAGGCTGCGAGCTGTACGCCTTTTGTGGCGCCCTCTTTGGAATCTGCTCCATGATCACGCTGACGGTGATCGCCATCGACCGCTACTTCGTCATCACGAGGCCTCTGACCTCCATTGGCGTTTTGTCACGGAAACGGGCCCTCCTCGTACTTATGGCTGCATGGCTCTATTCTTTGGGGTGGAGCCTGCCGCCATTCTTTGGCTGGAGTGAGGACACACACACACACACACACACACACACACACACACACACACACACACACACACACACACACACACACACACACACACACACACATGTTACATGTCCTAATTATTCAGTTACAGTTACTAGTTACTTCTGTCTCTGTCTTGTCTGTAAGGCGCCTATGTCCCGGAGGGTCTGCTGACTTCCTGTTCCTGGGACTACATGACCTTTACGCCGTCGGTGCGAGCGTACACCATGCTGCTTTTCATCTTCGTCTTCTTCCTGCCACTCTTCATCATCATCTACTGCTACGTCTTCATCTTCCGCGCCATACGCAACACAAACCAGTCAGTGTGTGTGTGTGTGTTTGTGTGTTATTTCTGCTCTGTGTTCTAATTAAAAAAATTAAGGTTATGGTGATCCTAAATGTAAATGTAAGTGTGTGTGTGTGTGTGTGTGTGTGTGTGCGTGCGTGCGCAGGGCTGTGGGGAAGTTTAACGGCAGCACTCACAGTCACACCAGCGGTCGTGACTCGGTGAAGAGTTACCATCGCTTGCAGAACGAGTGGAAGATGGCGAAGATCGCCCTGATCGTCATCCTGCTCTACGTCATCTCATGGTCGCCGTACTCCGCCGCTGCCCTCACCGCCTTCGCCGGGTAAAACACGACACACAGGCTGATGTAACACAAGTCGCATAAAATCCCTTTTACATTTTAAAACAGTTATCCGATTTGTTGCCGATGACTTTTGGAACTTGGTGACAAAAGCCCCAGATAGAAGACAAATTGGTGATACAGTATATAAGGGCTAAGGACTAAGGACTACGGGAATAAGATGCTGAAGTTCAGATGCACATTTCGACCATCAACCATCACAAGTACATCTCGCTGAGTTTGTTCTGTTTCCTGCTGCAGATACGCCGACATGTTGACTCCCTACATGAACTCTGTGCCCGCCGTCATCGCCAAGGCCTCCGCCATCCACAACCCCATCATCTACGCCATTACACACCCCAAGTACAGGTAACACACTGCGTAAAGGTTGCATCTCACTGTGTGAGCTATGATTGGCGGCTTCGAACGGCAACAAATAATTTAACCACCTAATTTCCTTCCAACATAATTTCCTTAAAATTAGCTCGGGTTGTTTCGAGGATATTTTCAATACAGACCAACGCAGTTTGTAGCTAATTAAATGGAAAATGGAGAAAGTGTTAGTTGCTGCAGTGATTTAATACTTACTCATGATATTCAAGTATTTATACAAGAAAAATATTTAGTTAAGAGAGAAAATCTATTTTATGGGCCTGTAAATTTTATATAAATTATTATTTTAAAAATTGTGTTTGCCTTTCTTGAACATAACTTTGTGATTTACAGTTAAATACCAATACTATCTAGTTAACTGTGTGGAAGTGAATTTGAAATTTAGATTAATAAACTAGAAAATACAGAAAAAATTGTAAAACGCTTATCAACATTTTCCTGAGTGGACCCTCCTCAGTATTTACAAAAATGTTCGCAAATTATTTCTCTTTTCCTCTAAATACCCGTCACTTCCTTTAAGAACCCTGAATGCTAAAGCATCAGTTGGACTCACTCCGTATTTGACTGGGGCCTTAAACATAAACATGATCGCAGCTCAGTGAGCCGCCGCCGCCACTGGTCCAGGATCGATCCAATCAGAGAGAGCACCACTGCTGTAAGTGCTCTGAAACATCACCTGACCTTGATTGTTAAGAGATTTGAAAGCTGCAGGATCAAAAGAAGACAGCTTGAATAACGGTTTTATACAACGACATCATGCTTTTAGCCGCTGGAGACGACTTGTCAAGTAGAGGAATGAAGTTTGATGATGAACTCATTATTGATTAATAAGTAAACAGCATTTCATACACGATGGCTACTTAGCAACGTACATATAGCTCCTTGGAATTTATGGTTTTGTGAAGATCAACACTCATGCATCTCAACAACCCGTTCAGTCTTTGAAAATACTAAAAGTTATAATAAAGACATAAATAAAATAGTTCACATGTCAGAGTAAGTGTGTGTTCCAGGCTCTAGATGGATAGAATTGTCTTATAATGCCTTGTTCACCAGGCACACGATGCTCTCTGCCAATGTGGTTGAGCACCTGGGGAGGGGTGTATTGGGGGTTGGATACCACAGTGTGATAGACAGCTGGTACCCTCCAATGGGTACAGGTGGCAGGTGTAGGTGGGCGTGCACTGTCCTCGAGCTCCCAGTCAGGCTCCACCCCCTGCTCCTCCAAATATGGTTACTTCTGGTTTAAAAAAACACAAGATGGCGCTGAACAAAATGTCAAACAGAGGCTTCAGAACAGCAGCTCACAAACCAATAGGTGACGTCACATCAAACTCCCTCTCTCTCTCTCTCTCTCTCTCTCTCTCTCTCTCTCTCTCTCTCTCTTTCTCTCTCCAGGGTTGCACTGGCTAAGTACATCCCGTTTCTCGGTGTCTTGCTCTGCGTTCATCCTCGCGACCTCCGCTCTACCAGCAGCAGCTTTGTGTCGACGCGTCGCTCCACTGTGACCAGCCAGTCGTCCGACATCAGCAGCCATTTCAGACAGCACAGCACCGGCAAGATCCGCCTCTCCTCCGTGTCCGACAGCGAATCGGTAAGCTCCTACCTGTTCGAGCTGTGAAAGCATGTTCATTGATGCACAACAGAGAGAGAGGAGATACTCAGGTGTGTGTGTGTACGTCAAAGTGTGTTTTCCTCGCAGGGTTTGACAGACACCGAGGCTGACCTGTCCAGTATGGGCTCCAGACCAGCCAGTCGCCAGGTCTCCTGTGACATCAGCAGAGACACCACCGAACTGCCCGACTTCAAACCCTCGTCCAGCTTCAAGTCCAAGATAAAGAGCAACGACTCGGGCATCTTCGAGAAGGTAAACCCCTCCTACCTGTCAATCAATTCCCTCAATTTAGTTGTTGATCTCTAATCTCACGAAAAATTTTAATCCATCATTAGTCTTTATGGTACAAACATAGACTGTAAATAAAGATGGACGACATGACAACTCCCAAAAGTGAAGCCAAACCATCTTGTACGCAGTAAAGGTCATAAACCCCACCTCCTCCATGTAAGCAGATTGGACATGGATGAAACTCAATAAATCAAAGTAGGGGCTGAGACTTCATGATTGACAGCTCATCCTGTATCCAGGATATTTTAGCCTCTCGGATGCAGGAAGCTTTAGTGGAGACGCGTCGTCCATCTTTGCAGTCGATGTTACAAATGCGAGTCAGAGAGACAGTTTGTCAAGAGGATTGACGGGCGCTGGGTTTACGAACAGGACGGGGAAATGTGCAAAAATGTATATTGAAAGGTTTAAATCTTGAATCAGATTTTTTGCTGAGTTTGTCCTGGTCGACCTTCAGACAGCGTGAAAACAGAAGGAGAAGGATTAGACCGCAGATCGCCACAGCGGGACCCTCACAGACTGTGTCAGGAGGCATTTTACCCGTCATGCAGATTATTAACGTTACACTCAGCCAGGGATGAGGACGTGAGGGGTCACCTGAGAAGGATTCTGGGTCATTTTGTGGGTTAGTTGAGGCAGTGAAAGCGGATCTGTGTTGTACACCGGTGTTTCACGTTAATCTGCTGCTCTTTTTTTAACTCTTTAATCTGCTCAATGCGTTTTTTAGCTCGGACCAGAAAATCCTCTTTTAGATCTTAATCATTGACTGAATTCTGACGTTTAATTTTAAACGCATATTAAAAATCAGGGTATTTGATGAGTTTTTATTAGTTGTCCTCTGGTTGATTAAAATATGATTTAGGAATACTGCACTTCCCCTGTGTGACAGTAGGTGTTCATGAGGAGGACGTTTATCATTATGAGCTTATATATTTTTATTTTTTGTACTTTGTAGACCTACGACACAGATTTCTCGAAGACGGGAGTCAGTGAACGCAGCAGCGTCCCAAATGTGAGTATTCGCCAGCAATCTGAATTATTACAAACATTATCAAATTAAGACCCAAATTTTGACATGAGAGCTCCCAGAACTGAAGCCAGAACATCTGGATTGCCCCCTGGTGGCTGGCTGCAGTAAAATCCAACCCATCTAATCGTTGTTGATATAACAATTGCATTTTCCTGTGTCACAGAGCGGAGATTACGCAGACGGACACGTGATGAGAGGCACGCTCAGTCGAATCCCGAGCATCGTCGTCACCTCAGAGACCAGCCCCTTCCTTCCCATTGGACGGAATGGTTCACGCAACACCCGCACCAAAACAAACAACATCAACAACAACAGCAACAGGGGGGCAGGGCACGGGTAGACTAACTCCAGCAGCCAATCACCTGCAGCCACCTCATCAGCTCACGTCCAGTCAGATATCTAGAAACGTAGAGTTCAAACACACCTGAAACTAAGACACAGACAAAACCATCAGAGGAAATTATTAGATTTTACATTTCTTTTTTGATTTAGGTTTCAACCAGAACTGATACCGAGGCTGAGAAATCTGAATAACAATTCATGCATTAAAGAGCAACATAACACCTTATTTAAGCTTGAACACACTTCCTTCCTTTTCAAGTGCCCCCTATTGGTGAATTTACAACAAATATGAAACACACAAACAGCGCGATAGACGTGAAATTTGCTTCATTCACTTGCTCACTCGCTTGATTTGAAATTATTGAACCAGAGCCAGAAAGTGACGTGATGCGAGGCCGCAAAATCCTGAATCGATACTTAGATTTACTTAAATTGTAATTTTGTGTGCATCGGAGTCACTGAAATGTAAACTGTAGCTACTAAAGCTTTTATGAGCTACTTAGATCCAAATATCTAAAGTATGTAAAGAACAAACATACACAGAGAGAACAGGAATACATTTGAAACGCGTCGGAAACACTGCTGCATCTGTGAGGAAAGAAAACTAAATGTTTTGCAGAGACATTGTCAAAACATTATTCAAGCCTTCAAACTTTTTTTCAAATTTGCAAAACCTTTATTTTATTAGATTTCAAGATGTCAAACACTAAGTTCCAACCGTTCAAAGCCTTTTCACCGGTTTCTAAATATGACTTTATGTTCATCCCGCATGAATGTTGGATTGTTTATTTCAAAAAATTGAAAACAGACTCTCCAGGCTGCTGATTTGATTCTGAGGTTGAGAAGTCTGCAGGTTCAGACACAACTTGAAGGTTATTGCCAAAAGAGACTGTAATGCATTTTCCTCCTTTTTTGAGCAAGTAGCAGATACATGTTATTATTATTATTATTATGTCATACTATTAGAGCTCAAGAAACATTAAGTCTGGCACAGAATCGCTTTTTATTTAAAGGTCTACGAGCTGGTTCCTTGTCTGTAGAGTTTTTGACATCGGATAAAGGCTCATTAATGCTCAACGTTAGATACAGAAATGGATGAAGCCTTCTGTCCATAATCGTTCATTTCATCCATATTTGTTCATTTCCTCTAGAAGCTGACGAATATGGACGAAATGGAGCAGTACCAAGAGAAATCAGGGGGGGGCAGTGTAGCTAATAGTTTGACAATAAGACACAAGGAAGAAATTTGAACAATGGCGGAACTTTTTGAAGAGAGACTTTGTAAGATTGTAAGAAACAACAGAAACAACCTTCTCCTCCTTCATGTTTGTTGTGCAACGCTCGAATTGCTTAGCCGTGCTAATGTAAACCGCATTAAAGTATGTTAGCATGTTAGCAGCAATGGACTCATCTCAATGCTTACGTAAAAGGAGCATAAATTAGCCTCAATACTTATCAACGTGAAAAACTCAAGAAGGTTTATTTAGTGTTATTTTGCTCTTTAAAGATGCAGTGAATTAGTGTTTGGAGAAAACAACACTCACTCTTATATACTTTTAGTACTTTTTAATCGTTTTTTTAATGATGATTGCTGTTTGTAAAGACCCTGCACACTCACACGGGTGTTTTTAGTTCTTCTGGATGATTAGACCTCAGAGAGAACACACAGATTTAAAGAAAACACACACACATTTCAGAGGGGAAGTCTAATCAGTGGAGGATGTTTTAACATCAATTCAGGAAACTATAGCCGTGTCTCAAGTCAGCGACTGCCACCTTAGATGAACCGGCTCTACGTAGCCGACATCCACTACATCCTCCAATGACTGCGTAGACCACATCGGCCGAAACGAAATGAGACTAGCCTCCAGCTTGTCCCACCCTTACAGCCATGGCCTAGCAACAAAGCTACGGATGAAAACGTTCTTTGGTTCATTAAAGATGTTGGAAATATTTTCCAAGCTGTTCGGTTGAGTACTTTCATTTAAAAATAAATTCTTCTGACATCTTCCGTTGTTTGGGGATGGAAGGACACATTTGTCGGCCGCATTTGTCAGAGCCTTCGAATTGGGACATTCTTATCCCGCTGCTGTGACGTAATTGGTCTACAAATGAGGCTTCAGAAGGATGCGGCCCCTGAAGTGAGACACAGTTTATTTAATTTGAAACTGCTTATTATACAACTGAAGACAAACGAATATCTGATAGTGTTTCCTTTATTTCTTTAACTTAATCTTTAACCTAAAGAAAATAGTTTTCCTGCTCCTCCTTTCTTGTCCCTGATTCGTAACGTTTAAATAACGACTCGTGATGTTTCATGTTTTGTTCTCTTTAGACGAGTTCCTCGTTTCCCTCCAGCGAAAGTGTTCTCAAGTTTTAAGAAAAAGCAAAGTGTTAATATGAATTAATTGTGTGTTGAGATTTATTTGCAGCACATTTTTGCAATTTTTCTGTTTGTATTTTTATTGTCTGTTGCTTTTGATTGAATTCTTCTGTTGTGTTTTTTCCAGCTCAGTTCTCAGAGTGATGTGACAGGGGTTCGCTGTGAGTTAAACATAAATGTGAGATTGAACCCAACTTTAAATTTGACTGTTTACTTACCCTCTCTCCATATGGTAAGAAAAATACTGTGTCTTTAAAGAGCGTGGATGGTAGTTTCTTTAGCTAATAAAACTCTGGTTTTGACATTTCAGTGAAAATAATACATTTTTAGTCAAATAGATAGCGGCTTTTGTCTTGTACCATCTGAAATAATTGTATATTAAAATGTTACTTCAATGCTAAATCTGCCTTTGTTATTATGAACAAATGGTTTTGGCATGAATTAACATTTTTAACAGGCAGTTAGGTGGACAGCACAGGACGGAGTTTACCGACAAATGTACCAAACTATACACAAACATTCTCAAACATTCTCAAACCACAGCGTGACCAAAAAGTTTGGAGAGTATTCAATTACAGCTAGTTTTTAAGGATCATTGCTGCCAGATTCAAGTACTGAGATTGGGTGTTTTTCCACTTTATTGGAGCTAAGCTAACCTCTTGCCTCCAGTCTTTGTGCTGATCCAGGCTAAACACGTCCAAGACCCATGAAAGTGTTTCCATCTGATATCAGATTTGGATAATATCTTGGTACAGTGACAATCAGTAGGATTTTCCAAAATGTCTGTTTTCTTTCTTACTCAAATCCCCTCATGCTGGAAGCCCTGAGGCCTGCAAATGCACTTTTGTTAAGAAACAAATTATTTTTAATGGTTTTCAAAAGGTCCCCGTGTTCTGGTGTTGTTCAGTTTGTTTTTATCTCCCTCTCTTTATTTCATTTTCCTATTTGCATCTTTAAATTGTATATTTTGCTGAAAGGTGATTTAGTGGAATGTGATTGTGATGTTGTTGGTGTTCGTACCGGCGGTTAAAAGGGATATTGTTGTTGATTGTAAAGTGGCTCTTGAAAAGCCAATCGTACCTGTTGGTCTGTGTGGAGTTAACGAACATTCCCCAACAGTCTAATTGAATGTTTTCACAAAACACGTACGGATTTCCTCTCATGACAGATTTTCACCAATGCAACCAAGTCAACAAAACCTCAACAAAACTTAAACTAAAGATTGTAGCAGTCTTAACCGATAAAAAGCTGTAATGTCGAACTGTTCACTAATCTGAGCCATGCTAGTGTGTCTTGTGGCTAAGCTAGTATTTAGCTAACATTACTAATATGTTGTAGATGCTAACTGGGCTGTTAAAGTGTTGTAATATTAGCAATAAATAATCCAAATTAAGGCTTTACCAAACCATCTGTGGGGCCAAAGACTAAACTGGCTAACGAAGAAATAAAATAAACTGAGGCAACGTTACTCAAAATGTCTTAAACTGGTCTGTTCCATTAACTAGTTTGCCTTTAGCTCGAACCTCTTTACGTTAAAGCTAAACTACAACAAACTTTAATTAGCTAACCTATAACCTTAATTGAGATTAGCTGCTTTAGCTTGAACACAGGCTAAAACCATATATTTCAGCGGATAAACTGTTAGCTACACTTTGTGGGTAAAGACTAAACTGGCGAACGTAGAACTAAGATAATCTGTGAGGCAACGTAAGTCAAAATGTCTAAAACTGGTCTGTTACTTTAGCTTTAGTTTACCTTTAGCTAAAAGCTTTTTACATTATAGCTAAACTACAACAAACTGTTAGCTAACCTATAACCTTGATTAAGATTAGATGCTTTATCTTGAATACGAGCTAAAACCAAATATATTAGCAGCTTTACTGTTAGCTACACCAACTCAGCAATTTTTTGCCAAACCAAACAAGCTTTGTTGGTAAAGACTAAACTGGCTGATATAGAACTAACTTACACTGAAATGCAACATTACCCAAAATGTCTTTAACTGGCATGTGAGTTTAGCTTTAGTTTACATACAGCTAAAATATTTTCACTTTAGATAAACTACAATAAACTGTTCAATTAGCTGAATTATACCACCAGCGTAACCTTATCAAGATTAACTGCTTTAGCGTAAATACATTGTTGTAGTTTAAAGCCGGAAGGATAGATAATCAGATTACATATTCTGAAAGGTTCAGCCCTACAACTTTCAAACTGCGCTGATGGCTTTGATTCAAATATGTATATTCACTTCCATCCTGTTAGCAACACAAACCTCAACCTCTGCATATTTTCCTAATATTTTCTGCTGGAGTGTGATGGCAGAAAGTGCAGTATATGGTAAATCAGCAGTATAATGCAGTAAATCTCCACACCGCACAACAGTGTAGTAATGATACTGAATATAAACGCAGGTGTTTGATATAGTAGTTCTTGTGTATTGAAGTTTCTGTTCCGAAGGGTTGATGTTTGAAAATGGGAAGAGGATTTATTGATGATTTGTCACTCCTGTGTTGGTCTTATTTATTTTTCTAAATAAATATCTATTATTCAGTGTGTACCTCTTCATTTGTGTCAAAGAAGTTTTGTGGGCGAGTCCAAACTTTTGTTCAGCGTAAACTATTTATATGAAATATCTGTTTCAGGTGAAAAAGACAACATCACATTGAAATAGGTCACAGATGTAACAGCTGCGGTTACAACAGTGAAAGAGTTTTTCTAGACTCTGACTTTTTTCCCAGACATTTTGACAATTCCCGAAATTAGAATTCTTAAAATGTTGACTTTATTCTCAACTTTTCACATTTTTCTCGACATTTTAACTTTATTCTTGAAAAGAAACTCTCAGATAAAATTAAACTATAATTTAGTTCAACTCTGTTCTCGACATTTCAACTTTTTTTAAGTTCTCTCGGACACCGTACATATCAGTACAAAAAAATAAATAAAACTACTAAGTGACATTTTGACTTTTTTCTCAACATTTCTACTTAATTATCGAAACTGAAAGCGTTAAGAAGAAATTATCCTGACTTTTTCTCGACTTTTCCACTTTATCTTGAGATATAAAAATGTCTGGAACATGCCTTTGTGTTTCCTAATACCTGAATGATCTTTATATGAACCTTTATATACAGTCTATGGTATGAACCTGGTTTTATCTTTATATAGAGTATATGGTATGAACCTGGTTTTATCTTTATACACAGTCTATGATATGAACCTGGTTTTATCTTTGTACACAATCTATGATATGAACCTGGTTTTATCTTTATATACAGTCTATGGTATGAACCTGGTTTTATCTTTATATACAGTCTATGGTATGAACCTGGTTTTATCTTTATATACAGTCTATGGTATGAACCTGGTTTTATCTTTATATAGAGTCTATGGTATGAACCTGGTTTTATCTTTATACACAATCTATGATATGAACCTGGTTTTATCTTTATATACAGTCTATGGTATGAACCTGGTTTTATCTTTATACACAATCTATGATATGAACCTGGTTTTATCTTTATATACAGTCTATGAACCTGGTTTTATCTTTATATACAGTCTATGGTATGAACCTGGTTTTATCTTTATATAGAGTATATGGTATGAACCTGGTTTTATCTTTATACACAGTCTATGATATGAACCTGGTTTTATCTTTGTACACAATCTATGATATGAACCTGGTTTTATCTTTATATACAGTCTATGGTATGAACCTGGTTTTATCTTTATATACAGTCTATGGTATGAACCTGGTTTTATCTTTATATAGAGTCTATGGTATGAACCTGGTTTTATCTTTATACACAATCTATGATATGAACCTGGTTTTATCTTTATATACAGTCTATGGTATGAACCTGGTTTTATCTTTATATACAGTCTATGAACCTGGTTTTATCTTTATATAGAGTCTATGGTATGAACCTGGTTTTATCTTTATACACAATCTATGATATGAACCTGGTTTTATCTTTATACACAATCTATGATATGAACCTGGTTTTATCTTTATATACAGTCTATGAACCTGGTTTTATCTTTATATACAGTCTATGAACCTGGTTTTATCTTTATATAGAGTCTATGGTATGAACCTGGTTTTATCTTTATACACAATCTATGATATGAACCTGGTTTTATCTTTATACACAATCTATGATATGAACCTGGTTTTATCTTTATATACAGTCTATGAACCTGGTTTTATCTTTATATACAGTCTATGAACCTGGTTTTATCTTTATACACAATCTATGATATGAACCTGGTTTTATCTTTATATACAGTCTATGAACCTGGTTTTATCTTTATATACAGTCTATGAACCTGGTTTTATCTTTATACACACTCTATGGTTGTATCCTCCAGTCTCTGACTGACTCCTGCCTCTTTAAATATAAACCCAGCTCTTGTAAATCCACCGGCCTCCCCCTCCTCCTCCTCCCGGCCTCCCTCCTCCTCCCGGCCGCCCTGCTGCTCTGCCCGGCCCGGGCACCGGAGCAGGATCCCGGACTACGGGCCGTAGAAAGTCCGCTCGGTGTGAGACAGTTCACGGAGCTTCAGTGAGAGACTCAGCGGCAGGTTTTCACTTCTTTACCCGTTTCCACACCGTCTCTGTCGGCGTCTGTCCCGCTGCTCAGTCCGGGTTTAATCCCTCCACCCGCCCCGCCATCATCTTCACCAGCCGGCAACAAGTGGCACCGCTCGCCCGGCTCTCAGCGCCGGAGGCCGGGTCACACCGGGAGCTGTCCCCCGCTGAATCTGCTGCTGGTCAGTTAGACTCCAGGCCTGGAAATCAAGTGTACCTGTTTTTATAACTTTAACTTATTCGGTTAATTTTATTTGCAGGGTGTTCGCTGGGTTCTGTGCACGGTGCGGCCCTGCTGCTGGGCGGAGTGCGGGAGGCAGCAGGAGCAGGCGGGCGGTGACACACCTGAGAGCAGGTGAACAGTAGAGTCAGTTTATTCAGCTTCAACTACATCAGCTACAAACACTGGAATTCAACCTGAAAAACTGTTTGATTATCATTAAAATTAGGTTTTATTCATTCATCTTTATGTTTATTCATCTAAAAGTAACACTAGACATTAATGAACATGTGTCCAACATGTGAACATGTCAGATTCAGTCATACAGGACAGTTTTCATCAGCAGGTCGATAAAAATATAAACATATAAACACAGGTGAAAAACACAGAAGCACAAACGGAGCATAAATAATATATCAATGAAATAACTACGACATGAAGGACAGAGGCAGTAAAGAGGTCAACAGGTGATAAAACAATTCCAAGCACAAGCACATAAACATAAATACAAAACAGACACGCATACAATTACTAGTAAGATGAGCAGTAAAACAATGACAATGTTAGATTTATAGTTTTAAAACGTAATAGTTCTTTCTTTACATTTACTTCCTGCTCACTGCAGCGTTCAAAGACTATTTAAAGATCCTTTTGAACATATTATAGTTATATAATATAGTTATGGGATCAACATGTTAAAACAGCTCTCAGGCAAAATCATTAAAGTTTGGAAAAGGAAAATGTGTGTTTGTGTGTGTGTGTGTGTGTGTGTGATCCTTTAGCATTATTAAAGCTGCACTGACCCCCGAGCTCTTGTGAATAGTTTGTCATTTTAAACAGCTTCTTAACTGAGCTGCTTGTGGCAAAGGTCGGATCAGTAAATAAAAATGACCTGATGAGGAGGGAGGAAGGTTACGGACCGAAGACATGATGGCTCCTAAAAGTGAAGCCAAAATATCTAGATTGCCCCCCGGTGGCTGGTTGCAGTCATAAACCCACCTCCTCAATATTAGCAGATGGGACATGGACCAAACCCCCAAAATTCAAGATTGGCTTGCCAGGTATTTGCAGCCATAATAAATGTTTGTCAAAAATGGATTCCTTAGTTTTAGGTAGTTCTTATCACACTGATGTTTGTTCAAGTGTTCATGTTTCTGATCAGTTTGGTTTTAATTACTTGTTTGATTATATCCAACGGGCTAAAACATCCTGATTGACAGCTGAGACTACCTCTTGATATATATGTAGTTTATCCGCGTGACTTTGATTCTACTGCACAATCACTACTGCACAGACTCCAAAAGACATCCAAAGGGCAAGATGGCAGCACCCATATTTGAAATATTTGGTCTCAATTTACAGTTAGAAGTGGAATCCATATTTATTTGCAGTCTATGGTTGCTATCCAGTGAACTCAGAAGAAAATAAAAAGTAACTACTGCGTTCTTACATATTTTACCTTAAAAACCATTGTGTGGTTGCCAGATGCATGCTGGGAATGTACCATCTCCAGGTTGTCTCTGTCAGATTCCTCTGTGACAAAGGCATCTAAACTTAGCAGGTGATTTAAGAGGCTGAGCAGCTCGGGCTGTCCCTCTGTTACCTACATACGTTTAAAATGTCAGTATTTTTCCACACAGTGGCCATGTCTGTCCTGCCTTCAACCCACAGGATTCATAAAGATGGACGACATGACCGTTCCCAAAAGTGAAGCCAAAACATCTGGATCGCCCCCTGGTGGCTGCAGTATAGGTCATAAACCCAGTGCTGGAGGGAGTACAAATAAATAGACCAAATTTATTCAAGTAAAAGTACCTCATCAACTCTTCTGCTTGTGTAAAATTAAGTAATTTCTTGCTTTTGAACATACTTTTAAGTATCAAAAATATAAGTACTTGCTGAGTGTAGCTAGTCTCTGTGGGGGCCTCCTCCTAATCCATTTTATTTGTACTTGGAAAAAGAAATCTACTTTAAAGTACAGATGCGTAAAAGGTTTATCTAAATACAGTAACAAAGTAAGTGTACTTCGTTACATCCCATCACTGCTTAAATCCTGCCCTCTCCATGTTAACAGGTGGGACTTGGACATAATTTAATAGTCAAAGTACATGTCAAAATAATGAATAATCAAATTAATGAGGTGAGTATAAATGATAAAACTAAGATATATTTCGGTCCTCTTCACATGAAACCTCACACATACTGACCACTCAGCAGTGTGTGTGTGTGTGTGTGTTTGTGTGTGTGTCAGGAAATCCTCACCTGTTGTTATCACCTGCCAAAATAAAAGCCCCACATGCATCTGTTACCGTGCCTCAGATCTGCCTGTTGTCACTCCTGCACATTATAACACTTTACTCATCCTCAGAATGTTTTCACACACACCACTGATGCTGTGATTTGACAGGATTTATAGTTTAAAACACATCAGACTCGTTCCCTCATTAGTTTGTTTTGATTCCCTCCCGCTGCCCAGATTCTTACTACAGCACCAGATCTGGATGAAAGCATCCCCCAACAAACATGTCCTGCTGTTTACAGGATTAAGATTGATCGTTTGAAACATTCAACACTACGTCTATGTTTAGTTTGTGTTAAATCGTTCAATCAGAAATCTCCCGGGGGGGCGATTATTCAGGAAAATAAAGATGATGAATGAAAAAGTGAAGGAAACTAAACCTGAAACAAAAGAATCTGTTCGGTCTCGGTTTGGTCGAAGGCAACTCCGGGAGTGATATGTGGTGGCAGGATTTGAACCCGCGACCTTGCCGTAATAACCATCTGCCACTGACCTTTCAGGAATCGAAGACACTAAACTTGTGCCCTTTCTGTTTCAGCTTTATCGTCACAAAGGTAATGAGACGTTTCCTGGCGTCGCCCCTGATTGGATCCGAGGGAGACCCTTGGCGTTATAGGGGTGAGGGTGGGTGAGGGCGGGGGTGTCTAGAAGAATCTGCTGGGTCTATATTGGCCCCGGTGAATCACGGCGAGCCGGACATACCAGGGGTCCCCTTTCACGCCATATAAGTCCAACCCCCCCTCCTTTCCCCTCGGCCCCCCTGCCATGCCTCACCCTGCCTCACCCTTCCACCCCCCCCCCCCACACACAATGCCACACAGTGCTATCTCTGGCTATTCTTAGGCTGTCACTTCAGCTCGTCTGAGCAGGCAGGTCCTCTTCTTTCTCCTCTCTCTGCTTCTTCCTCTTCCCTGACTCGTTCTCTCTGAGTCTTTGGGCTTGTGTGTTGGTCACAGTTTTTTAGTGTCACGTCAGTTTTTGTGTCTCACACCTCTCACCTGTCTCCTTTCAGAGGCTATTCGGCGCCGGCCCTTCGCTCCCGTCCCTTCCAAAAAAAAAGTTTGGTTCAATTGTCGTCGACCACTTCAGAGGATCTTTAAAGTTTCACCTGGAAGAATGAGCTCCTACAATGTGACGCTGCCCGGCCCCGGCCCCTGGGGCTTCAGGCTGCAGGGAGGGAAGGACTTCAACATGCCGCTGACCATCTCCAGGGTAAGAACCAGCTGAAAAACTGACACTAAACATCTTATTTGCTGAAGAACAAGTGATGGAATCTGTTGGTGCAGTAAGAAAATCATAAATAGCGATTCAGCTCAAATTGAGGTGTGTCTGGATCTTGAAATAAGACAGAACGAGGCGGGTCGGCTGGGGGAACGAACCAGGATTGCAAAGTCTCTGATTGGAGATTTTTCTGCATGTTCTGCACCTCATTTCCTGTCGTCTCTTCCAGCCACTGCAAACAAAATGTAACTTCTTGTGTACACGGTTCTATTTGTTCACGTGTTTTCAGAAAACAAGGTTCCACAGACTTGTAGGAACGTGATGATTTGATAAGGAGATGTCTGCAGTTGTTTTTCATTCATTCTGATTCATCTGAAAATGGAAATCAGCCTCAAAGACCTCCGTCTGTCCATTGAAATGAATGGAAACCAGTGTAAAAAATCTGTCATCCTTTAAATCTGACCCTGCTGTGTTTTTGATTCATTTTGATAATAAGCACTGATTTGTGGTGGATTTTAAACCCTGTGGCCCCTTTGTCGGCCCCCGTCAGCCCCGGAGGGCGTGACGGCTGCTAGGATTTGTCAGGGAGGCCGAAAGCAGAGCCGGGGCCTAAAACTGGAGCTGGTGTTGGTTTCACAGCTTCGTCTCTGAATAGACGGAGCAGGAATAAAAAGAGAGGAAACACTTCTCTTCCCTCTGCTTCACCGTGCGCTTCTTCAGTCACAGATTATTTACTGCAACTGTTGTCTGGATGCTGGGATCCTTGACCTTTGACCTTCTCTCTGTTGGCTGCTTGTTGGGCTTGAGGTTCATTCTGCTTCGGCTAAATGTCTGAAAGATGCCAGGGAGTTCATTTTCTGTTTTCTTTTCCCCAACACAAGCTCTATACGTCCATTTTTTGTTGGTGTTTAGCAGGGTTACAATCAATATATATGTATATTGATTGTGAGAGGAAATCTGCAGATTTTCAAGGTTGTTTATATGTGGAAGTCTATAAAAAGCTGTTGCAAAACAGAAAGGCGTAAATGTTCTTTGATTGAAAAATGAACAAATTAGTATTTTCGTGTACAGGGACGTTTCAAGGGACTTTGAGGGAACCAGGCTAAATGGACCTGGGGGGCCCTGCACAAGTCATTGTCATTTCTGTGAAGTAACGTGATCAGCTGTTTGTCTCCTCTCAGCTCGGGGCCCCAGTCAGTTGCCTGCTCTGCCCACACTGTGGTTGACCATGCACAACAAGTGGAGAAAGAAATATGTGAGTAGCTTAATGTCGCTTTAACCCCTCGTGATGTCATCAGGGTTGATCGGGGATGAGCATGTGCGTAGTACAGGAAACACGGGAGGACCCTGGAGGCGGAGGATGTGAATGAGATGATGAGTGGACTGGATGGATGGTGTTCTAAGTGTCTTCTCTTCACTGTGACCTCTGATCCCTTGTGTGCTGCATGTTCATCCAGCAGAAACAACATGGAGACTGTTTTAAAGCTGCCACTGAGGTGACGGAGGATTTAGTTTTTGGGTGTTGGTGATCTGACAGCTGAGCCTCAGTGGAGGAGCAGGCTGATGGAAACATGTTTCTGGGTTTGAGGAGCAAGGAGCCTAAAAACATTGACATCGATTTCTGGAAAAGATTTGATTCTGAGAAAAAGTAATCCTCAGAGAAGAGGGTGTGAAGTGGTCTGAGTGTGTCTGCTGCTGCAGATGAGAGGTTCACACAATGATGCACATCTCTGACATTTTTAAACAACAAGAAAATATATCATATATTCTCTACATTCACTCTCAGCTGTTGAGTGATGTGTTCATGCTGGAAAAGTGACTAAATTAACACGTTTTTCCTCAAAACTGGCACTTTAATAAAGAAAATGCTTGATATTTGAGTTATAACTGACATCATCGCTGTGCACAAAGAAAATTATTAATGGTGGTGAAGACCTTGTTCAAAAGATGTGAGGTTAATATCAAAACAGCTCCAAACAACAGGCAATCAGTGCTGGTAGATTGTCTGATGACGCTGACGCAGCAGTGTCTCACACACACACACACACACACACACACGCACACACACACACACACACACACACACACAGACACACGCACACACACACACACACACACACACACACACAGCAGATGATTGCTGCAATTTGCATCACACATCTCACCCTTCAAACCCTCAGACATGAAACATATATTTTTAGATTCCTTGAGACTTTCCACTTAACTCAGATGTGAATTGCAGTTTATAAATCTGCTCAGAAATCATAAACTTAGCTGCAGAACTTCACTGATAATTATAAAAATCAATATTTGTGACTAAATGTAATTGAGTAGTAAAGATTACACAGTTCAAGACTTCCCTGGGAAATGTAGTTGATGAAAAGATAACTCACTGAACCTGACTTTACGGCAGGTTTAGGTTTAAGGATTTTCCAGAAGTGGCTGTTTCAGTTCAGGTTAAACAAACAATAGTATTGATAAGTAATCAATCAATGATGTAATCAATGCAATCAACGAATCAGAAATTGATCATCTGTCTGTCCTCAGTCACACAATGACGTCCAGCAGCTGCAACACACACACACACACACACACACACACACACACACACACACACACACTGTCAGCAGGCTCAGTCATTCAGGAACAGCTGACGAGCAGCTTCCCTCTGTTCGGTCCTGTCTCTGTTCCTGTTACATCACCATGCAGCCATCTTGGAAGCTGTTTTAACAGTGAGAAAGATTTTACTGGTCATGAAACATCACATGTTGAATCCAAACAATCCGAGGAGATCATTGGTATGATGGAAATTCTTTGAATATGAAGAAGTCTTCATATTTTAAAAGTTTCCTGCTGAACATTGGAGATAAACACTGGTTTTTAATAACTTCTGAGTCTTTTTAACTGATCTCCAGTTCAGCTTCACTCTTCAACTTGCTGGACTTGATTCTGACAGTTGAAGCTGTGACTCTCAGTCAGTTCCACACTTCTCACAGGAGATCGAAGTTACATTCAGGGAATGAAAGAGGAAACATTCTCCATATTCACACTCACTGAACCATCAAACTAAACTTTAATCAAGATAATACATTAAGATAAAATGTTGCTTTAATGTGAGGAAGCTTCTAAAGTTGTGGTGACTTCATGGACGTCAGTGTGTATTCACCAACGTCTCCTAATGGATGGAGGTTGTGGGGTCTGCCTGACAGACTCTACTCAGGGTTCAACAGAGCATGTTTTCCATATATTCCATCAGTCACCCTGCACAAAGTCGGTACTGTAAATCTTTGTGTGTGTGTATGTGTGGACAAGCCTGTTAGACACACATTCAAACACACAAATCTGCAGCTGTTCACTGCAAATATGTTACTATCCAATGACGGAAATAAACACGCACACACACTTTGTTTGACAGATATCTGCGTCCCCATGTTCGGTGCCATGTGGTGATAATCTGCCGTCGTTATGACAGCTGTGGATTTACGCTGCGTTTCCTGCAGCGCCGTCAGTGAGCGTCTGGATAAGCGAGGGACGGCTGACGCTTCCCGTCATCCCTCCGGGTTTGGTTGGTTGTTTCCACAGGTTCAGAGCAGAAGGTCCAGGGAGCTGAGAGGAGAAGGTGGGATTGACGGGAATCAGAGTCGATCTGCTGCTCTTTACCCAGGGGGGTGTATAACAGTATGTGGTGAACATGTGAATGTTCCCAGATTTTATAAACATGTTCTTCATTTTGATTCTTGTCTAATGCAGAGATTCACTAACTCCGAGGGCCTTTTCATGTTTCACACATCTCCCGTTTTCACATTTTGAAATGTGAAGACGTGGATGTCCTCAGATTTCCCGGCAGGTTTCCTCTCAGCTCAGCTGCACTGATCTGCTGCAGGTTAAGAAAACAGCTCTTTTCTTTGCCGTATCGCTCAACTGTGAAATAAAGCAGAATGACATTTCCTCTGCGGAGCCGTGTGAACCTGCGGCCCCACTGAAATGTCACAGACGCTCTGAGTTTGTGGTCATGAGAGAATACGACGCTCGGAGGAGAGAACTTCATCTGTTCCACAATGATGAGCACAAGTAATTCTCTTATTTTCTCATTAAAACAATGTTTGGACTACAACAAAGATGGCTGAAGAGAGACAAATAGAAAAGACCAGCCTGAGTATCACGTACTAAATACATTTTCTATATTCTAAGATCAACTAGAAAAGAGTTTGTTTCAGTCTACCTGAATCAAAACTTTCAGACAGAGTAAAAAAAAAGGATGAATGAGTCTTTTTCTTTTGAAACTCACTTGTCTCAGTCTTTCATCATTTAAGTTCAGACCTGATTTCACAGATGTCTTTACAAGAGGTGCTGTGGCTTAGTTGGTTAAAGTGCCTGTCTAGTAAACAGGAGATCCTGGGTTCAAATCCCAGCAGTGCCTTTAAACTATTATATTTATCTATGATGAAGTTCTGTGTTTAACATATAGGTTGTTGCATTTGCACAAATTAAACAGTCTGATCAAAACACTCACTGTCATATATTCAGGCTGTTTTCATGTTTTCCATCTTCTCCTAAACAAAACTTCACAGAAACAACTTAAGTCGCTCTGACTTTACAAGACACGTTTTTGTCGCCCGTTTTTATATCATCAAATAACTAATTAAAACCAAACTTATCAGAAACATGAACACTTAGATCAGTGCGATAAGAAAAGTGGATTAAATATCTAATAAAAACATGAATGATGGAATAAATACTGCAGCTGCTGAAGGACGTGAGCTCAACTTCACCTTCACATTCTCTGCATTTTGAAATAATGAAAAACATTTTGTAATCACTGCAGATTTATTCAGATTTTCGTGTCAGTGTTGGAACATTAAAGAGGAAACGTTCATATCAGTATTTGACACTGTGTGGATTTTAGTCTCAATACAGACACAGAATAATAAAGTTATTATTGCTTGATGAGATTTGCCGACTCAGTCATACAGCAAACATGAACAGCATCAGTTAAAATGTTCTGCATGACGGTCTCAGGCAGTCCACACTGTTCAGCCGACGCTCAGCCAACGTTCAGCCAACGCTCAGCCGAGTGTCCTCTGAGCTGCTCTAATAAAGTTTCACAGTCTGTGTGAAAGCTGAGCTCCGGCTGTAACACATGGACCTGACTCAGCTCTCATCGCTGCGTCCTGTTACAGCTGCACAGGTTTCCCTGAGCGTCCTGAAAAGGATCCATGTTCTAGTCACTGTACTTTACTGAAAGAATGACCAGGATTTCTGTCGGTGTCACTGCAGTTTATGTCGTCATGTTACAGAGAGGAAGATAATGGGAGGCAGCAGGACCAGAAACTTAAAGTTGGTTGTGGGAAAGTCAATCAAATGATCACAAAGACATGCAAAGCGACGCCAAAGAGACAATGAATGGCTACAGAGATGCCAAAAGATGCAAAACGACCACAAATTGTGACAAAGCGACTACAAGGAGACAAAACAAATATACATAGATACACTGTGACAGCAAATAGGCACAAAACAAATACACAGAGATAGAAAGTGACTACAAAGAGATGCATTTTGACTTCAGAGATGCAAAGAGACACTGAATGACATCAGAGAGACCAAAGAAGCAACCAGAAGTTTAAGTGTGAGTTACTGTAGCATTGTGTTACAGTAAACTAACGTCAGTATATTGTGTGTTTTAGAGCAGCAGCCTCCTCTGCTCACTCAGACCTGCAGTGTATCAGCGAGCGGCTCGAGCTGCTGACAGCAAGGAGGCTGTTTTTAGCTTCTGAAGGTCACTGAGACACACACACACACACACACACACACACACACACACACACACACACACGTCTTATCAGTTACCTAACTGTTGCGTCTCACATCTACTGTTACAGTGTGTCGCTGCTGTCGAGTCTTTGTGTGCGTAAGAAATTCCAGATTCACATTTTTATCTCCAATGGACCCTTAAAGAGCGCCGCAGACATCATGACATCACTTCCTGTGGAGCTGCAGCTCAACTGAAACTCAAACAGTGTTCACTCTGTGTTTCACTGACATGTTTACAGATACATTCCTAATATTGCCTTGTTCTAGAATGAATGAGATAAGAGATAAGTGAGGATTTAGTAGGAGACTTTTTAAAGTAGCCCGAGGCGCTGTGGCTTAGTTGGTTAAAGTGCCTGTCTAGTAAACAGGAGATCCTGGGTTCAAATCCCAGCAGTGCCTGATTTACTCATCTTCAAAGATGCTATCTTTTTCTTTCAGCAAAAAAAAAAGAACCTATTTCATTACCTCTCTTAAGGAGATTCTATTTTAGTTTTTTATTGTGGAGGTCTGAGCTTCACTGAGTCACATTCTAGTTTGAAATACGCTGTTACAATTTTCATAGTTAACCCAAATCAAACGTTTGATTAACACTGGAAGAAAACCTCTTGGTTTTGGTAAAGACCCAAATTAATGAGAGTTAAATTTGAGAGAAGAAGAAGAAGCAGATAAGAAAGACGCTGAGGGGATGCGACCCAGAGAACTCAACAGCACTGTGTGGATGTTCACAACTTTCATTAAAATAGCTCAAAGCTGTGAGATATCTGGTAACAGCAGACATTTCATTACTTTTTAAACAAGTATTTGAGGCACTGCTGGGATTTGAACCCAGGATCTCCTGTTTACTAGACAGGTGCTTTGACCAACTAAGCCACAGCGCCGCCTCTACTTACATATTTAGGTCTAACTCATATCTGAGCTGATATACATAGGATAGGACCATCCATTGTGAGTTTTGTCATCCTGTGAAGACACAGATGAACACAAACAGTCAGTAACTAAACCAGAATCATGACGGTGGACGAGGTCCAGTTACCAGTGAAACCAACCACAGACAGAAACTGGTTCCTCACAGAGCAGATCTGCCTCCATCAGCAGGAAACTAACGATGGCTGCTGCTCAGTGACCAACTTCATTTTAAAATCTTTTTATCATATCTGTGTTGATGGAAACTGAAGCGTCCTCTGGATCAGACAGATATTTTCTGCTGAAATGTTTTGATGGTTTCACACGTGAGATTTTCCTCTTTCCTCTTCTCAGTGGTTCAAAGTGGACGAGTCATGTTTCGGAATTTAGCAATATCTGATGACGGTGGTGGATGTTTATGTTTCCACATCACTGTCAATTAAATCTGACGAAACCCGACGCACACGATGGAGAATTTCAGACGGAAAAATGCTTATTTGTAAAATAGAACCGTATGAAATTACAGTGTTAAAGCTGTGGTGGTGATGAGTCTAAAGAGAGTTATCAGCTCAATCTGCAACTTCCCTCGATTTTTTAAAGTCATACTAACATCAAGGTGAAGTTGGGCTGGTGTTACTGGTGATGAGGCACTGCTGGGATTTGAACCCAGGATCTCCTGTTTACAAGACAGGCGCTTTCACCAGCTAAGCCACAGCGCCTCCCTTCCTCTAATGTCAGATTTACTTTTAATTCAGATCCGAGCTGACAGACTAATCACAAAACCAGAAGAAGACAATTGTATTTAATACACTGCTGGGATTTGAACCGAGTCCTGTGAACTTGACTGTTTTCTGCTGAAATGTTTCGGTTGTTTCACATGTGAGATTTTTCCTCTTTCCTCTTCTTCGTGATTTGAAGTTAAAGAAACATTTCTGGCCTCAATAACAAGTTCAGCGTATCAACTTTCTGCTGGAAACCAAAGGACAAATCAATCTAGTTGTTGCAGTTTTTGTCCAACACGTTAGTTTTGGTTGTTGCTCATAAACGTTTGATGAGAGACTGAAGTTTACAGGACCTTTAGATTCCAGTTTATGTTTATAACGTTTTTTTCTGAATGAAAGCTGTGACTGGACACTCTGGTGCTGAGCCCCTCTGGTACATCACGTTCACGCCTGAACCCCCCCGGCTGCTCGTCTGTGTTCGCTGACTGCAGCTGATTTCAGGGTCACTCAGCCTCCAGATTATTTCACCTCAGCCGGTCGGATTAAAATAAACCGCGCTGAAAAAAGGTTTTTCTTTCAGGAAGCTGCTCAATGGGCTCGAACAATGTGAGGCCTGTGCGGGCTGCGGAGTGGCCTACTTCCCCTCGCACTGACCCACATACACTTCACACTCTCCAGCTGAAGAGCAGATCAGGAGGCTTTGATGAGGTTCGACACAGAGGGATCAGGAACAGTGTTTGTGGATGTTCACAAATTTAACACATAAAGATCAAAGATGCAGCTGTTCCTTAAGAGTTTTTTTAAGATTAACTCTAACGTGGAAGTCAAAACCTGCTGTTGGACACATTGTTACTGATGTTGAGGCACTGCTGGGATTTGAACCCAGGATCTCCTGTTTACGAGACAGGCGCTTTGACCAGCTAAGCCACAGCGCCTCTGTGTAGTAATTTATATATCATATTAAGATATTAAGACTACATCCAGCCATTGACGTTAGTGAATGGACGATGCACCTCTGATTGGTTCTTGTGCCGTCACAGTGAAACTTCAGTCCTGTCAATGACATCTGTGAACTGTAATGAGCAGAGGTGTGTTCTCTACTGAGTACCTTTCTCATTAGTTTTGGGCTGACATAGATTCGTCATAAAACAAGAAAAGGTCTATTAAATTGTTGGATTTGTGTCGACTTCCAAGAAAAAAGTGTTGCTTTATGTTGTGTAAAGTTTTATTCAGGCAAAGGCTGGATTAGAACCCAGAGAGCTCAGCTTTGACCACTTTACTCTCACTCATCTTCTTCTACTCTCATATTTAGGTCTGAGTCATATTTGATAAACAATAAACAACAAGTTGTATTTGAGGCACCGCTGGGATTTGAACCCAGGATCCCCTGTTTACTAGACAGGTGCTTTGACCAACTGAGCCACAGCGCCTCTGTAGAGCAGTTTCTTACATGTCATATTACAGCTACTGAACAACTACAATCCGGTTAAAGTTAGTTAAGTAAGAAAACTGCGACTATGTGAGAGGTTCCATCTTAGTCTTGTCCCACAACTGTTCACAATGAGGCACTGCTGGGATTTGAACCCAGGATCTCCTGTTTACAAGACAGGCGCTTTGACCAGCTAAGCCACAGCGCCTGTTTGTGGCAGTTTATACAAAATATTAAGAGTTCAATCTAGCCATTGACATTAGTAAAATAATGAAACTTCAGACCTGTCAATGACATCTGTCAACTAAAATGAGCCGAGGTCAGTTCTCTACGTACGGCCTTTCTCGTTAGTTATGGGGCTGACCCCGTCCATTCAGACAATTTTTGATTTGACCGGAAAATGATTAGTCCAATCACATACATGTTTCTTAAATTTTCCAGATGCATTATAACCTCTGACTGAGGTGCTTCAAAGCAGAGATGATCTGTTGGAGGCAGTGCTGGGAGTTGAACCCAGGATCTCCTGTTTACAAGACAGATAGTTGATGGGTCTTGCCCTTCCTATTTAGACCAGTTTCCTTTTGTCCGGAAACTGTATGGGCCAATCACATCTATGTATCTAATGGAGGGCAGGTTTGACATGTCATATTACAGCTACTGAACAACTACAATCAGGTTAAAGACAGTTTAGTAAGAGTTCTGTCACTATGTGGGAAGTTCCACCATAGTCCTGACCTACAACTGTTCACAATAAGGCACCGCTGGGATTTGAACCCAGGATCTCCTGTTTACAAGACAGGCGCTTTGACCAGCTAAGCCACAGCGCCTGTTTGTGGCAGTTTATACAAAATATTAAGAGTTCAATCTAGCCATTGACATTAGTAGAATAATGAAACTTCAGACCTGTCAATGACATCTGTCAACTAAAATGAGCCGAGGTCAGTTCTCTACTTACGACCTTTCTCGTTAGTTATGGGGCTGACCCCGTCCATTCAGACAATTTTTGATTTGACCGGAAAATGATTAGTCCAATCACATACATGTTTCTTAAATTTTCCAGATGCATTATAACCTCTGACTGAGGTGCTTCAAAGCAGAGATGATCTGTTGGAGGCAGTGCTGGGAGTTGAACCCAGGATCTCCTGTTTACAAGACAGATAGTTGATGGGTCTTGCCCTTCCTATTTAGACCAGTTTCCTTTTGTCCGGAAACTGTATGGGCCAATCACATCTATGTATCTAATGGAGGGCAGGTTTGACATGTCATATTACAGCTACTGAACAACTACAATCAGGTTAAAGACAGTTTAGTAAGAGTTCTGTCACTATGTGGGAAGTTCCACCATAGTCCTGACCTACAACTGTTCACAATAAGGCACCGCTGGGATTTGAACCCAGGATCTCCTGTTTACAAGACAGGCGCTTTGACCAGCTAAGCCACAGCGCCTGTTTGTGGCAGTTTATACAAAATATTAAGAGTTCAATCTAGCCATTGACATTAGTAGAATAATGAAACTTCAGACCTGTCAATGACATCTGTCAACTAAAATGAGCCGAGGTCAGTTCTCTACTTACGACCTTTCTCGTTAGTTATGGGGCTGACCCCGTCCATTCAGACAATTTTTGATTTGACCGGAAAATGATTAGTGATTAATCACATCCATGTTTCTTAAATTATCCAGATGTATTATAACCTCTGACTGAGGTGCTTCATAGGAGAGATGATCTGTTTGAGGCAGTGCTGGGATTTGAACCCAGGATCTACTGTTGACAAGACAGATAGTTGATGGGTCTTGCCCTTCTTATTTAGACCAGTTTCCTTTTGTCCTGAAACTGTATGGGCCAATCACATCTATGTATCTAATGGAGGGCAGGTTTTACATGTCATATTACAGCTACTGAACAACTACAATCAGGTTAAAGACAGTTTAGTAAGAGTTCTGTCACTATGTGGGAAGTTCCACCATAGTCCTGACCTACAACTGCTCACAATAAGGCACCGCTGGGATTTGAACCCAGGATCTCCTGTTTACAAGACAGGTGCTTTGACCAGCTAAGCCACAGTGCCTCTCTATTTCTGATCTCATATTTAAATTTCATTCATATTCAAACTGACATAGATTTGTCATCAATTCAGAAAAGGTCTTGTTTGAGTTGTATTGACTTCGAATAGGAAAGTGTTGCTTTATTTTGTGTTGGTTAAATTTGTTATTTAGGTGAAGTTTGGATTCGAACACAGAGAGCTCAGCTTTGACCAGTGTTTTCTTATTCATCTTCTTCCACTTATATTTAGGTCTGAGTCATATTTGATAAAAAAATATTATATATGTATTTGAGGCACCGCTGGGATTTGAACCCAGGATCCCCTGTTTACTAGACAGGTGCTTTGACCAACTGAGCCACAGCGCCTCTGTAGAGCAGTATTTTACATGTCATATTACAGCTTCCGAGCAAGTACAATCAGGTTAAAGTTAGTTAAGTAAGAAATCTGTCACTATGTGAGAGGTTCCATCTTAGTCTTGTCCCACAACTATGCATAAAGAGGCACTGCTGGGATTTGAACCCAGGATCTCCTGTTTACAAGACAGGCGCTTTGACCAGCTAAGCCACAGCGCCTGTGATTAATGCCATCAATGTAAAACGTCAGTCCTGTCGATGACATCTGTAAACTATAATTAGCAGAGGTGTTGTCTTCTGAGTACCTTTCTGGTTTGTTATGGGGCTGACCCCGTCCATTCTTGACTTGTCCTGAAACAGTTTGTTCCAATAACATCCATGTGTCTAACACAAAAGGTTGAGAGGTTCCATCATAGTTCTGACTTGCAAGTGTTCACAATGAGGCACCGCTGGGATTTGAACCCAGGATCTCCTGTTTACTAGACAGGTGCTTTGACCAACTAAGCCACAGCGCCTGCTTGTATTGCCTTATTACGGCTACCGAATAATTTGTGTTGACTTCGAATATGAAAGTGTTGCTTTATGTTGTGTAGTCTAAAGTTGTTGTTACAGCAATGCTTGGACTTGAACCCAGAGACTTCAGCTTTGACCACTGTTTTCTTATTCATCTTTTTATCACTATATGCATTGGGGGCATGGAGACCATGTGATTGACAGCTGGTAGAGTCCAATGGGTGCAGGCTCTACCGTCCTGCTCCTCCAAATATGGTTACCTCTGGTTTCAAAAGACCGAGATGGTGTGCGAAAAGCAATGGGTGACATCATGGAGGGTTTTCATTTCAGCCGCAGCTCTGACTCGGTTGAATTTATACAGTAATCAGTCCCTCAGTGCAGTTGGGTCTGCTCCAGTAATCTGAGCCTGGAGTCTGGACTGGACCAGTATCCTGCCACTGACACTGTCAGGGGCAGCCAACAGCTCATCTCCAGGGGGCGATGTTTCATTCACGTCCGTTAACCCTCATTCAATGGAAATGTCAGTGAGATGAGTGAGAGCGAGATAAGCTAAAGTATCAGAGCACTATTTAACCTTTCTCACAGTTTGTGCATGTGTATCTATAGAAAGCTCAGCTGCTGCTGTTTTTATAATAATCCTGCAGACGTCTGCTGTTTCCTTGCAGTCTGTTCACATCACTGCTGTCACTCTCCCTGCAGACACACTAACAGATGAATAACGATAGAGTACGATTACTGTAACTCTTACAGTAATAATTCTTACTGACATGGCCATGTGTTCAGGGTCTTTTTGGTTTGTGACGTTGCTCCTGCTCTTCATACTAAACTTCAAAAGTGAAGGTCTTAAAGAGTTGTAGTTGAAGTGTAGTATGAGGAATACTGAACCTACTCTCTTTATTTATGAGAAAAACCTGCAAGGCATACACACCTGCTGCTTCTGCTCCTCCATATATCCTCATATACAACATCGGAAACCTTCTTTCATTGTCCTATGTCTGCACGAACTCCTCCTCTCTACCCAGCTCCATTTTTAGCTACATCTCCACCTATATCTTCTAGTTCGCCTCCTTTTCCATCACCCCATCTCCACCATGGTCCTACATCACCTTTCCCCTCCTGCCCCTGCTCCAGGTGGAGAGATCAGAGGTCACAGTGTTCAGACCGGAGCTAAAATAACTCCTGTGGATGGAAATAGAGCGGTTGTGGAGGAGTGCTGAGAAAGACAGAGCATAGAGGGTCAGGGGGGATTTCAGGGGGTAAACAGAGCGAGTGGATGGGACTCAGCAGGGGTTAGTGCTGTATGGACAGCTGTCAGGCCTTTAACTCTCAGACATGAACACTCGTGTGCTGTCATTGTGTTCGAGGCGCCACATAGGCCTCTGGGCTACAGACGAGCCGCATGAGTGAAAGGTCACAAGGTCAAATCTTTAAAAAACGCAGTAATGTTTCCATCACAGGCCGTTTGTCGTGCTCTGGTAAAATCTGACGTCTCTGCAAGAAAATCCTGCTGAGGATCAAATGTAGTGGATGAAAACTGTCACTTTGTTTTAGGAGGTTTCGTGTTCGGATGTTTGTTAAACGTAGATGTGGATTTAAATTTTTCCGATTTTATGCTGATTCGTTACAGACACAAAAAGAGCGGAGGGAGCAGGTTTATCCCAAAGAAAAAGTTCACACACTCTGTTCACAACCCATTAGGTTGACGACATCAACCCAGGACAGGATCCTGGGTTCAAAAAGGCACTGCTGGGATTTGAACCCAGGATCTCCTGTTTACAAGACAGGTGCTTTGACCAGCTAAGCTACAGCGCCTCTTCGTGGATGCCTACTGTATATTGCATTTTAAAACTACAATCTCGTCAAAGACCAAAAGAAGGTATTACAGTGTCACTTTAATCTGGAAAACAGAACTATCACTTTGTTTCTGGCGAGAAACACTGAACAACTGTGTTTATTCATGAGAGAAATCCACAAGACACCACAGGGATCCAGAGAGGCGATGTTTAAATAAGCAGGATTTTAAATAACTGACAGGCACTGCTGGGATTTGAACCCAGGATCTCCTGTTTACGAGACAGGTGCTTTGACCAGCTAAGCCACAGCGCCTCCTTGTGAGTCTTCTTCTCTTACATTAAAACTACTAAACTGTGTTAAATGTGGAGACTTCATGGCTCCAGGATGTTTATTTGATTCAACAGAAACAGGAAGGAAAAGCTTCAACTAAGCTGTATTGTTTTTTCTTTGTTTATACAAATTACCTTACTGGGGGTTTAATAGAGCTGACTTTATTCAGAGAGTTTGCTCTGTGTAAAAGGCACTGCTGGGATTTGAACCCAGGATCTCCTGTTTACAAGACAGGTGCTTTGACCAGCTAAGCTACAGCGCCTCTTTCTGGTTGTCGACAATCCTGCCAAAGACAGTGAACAAAAATCATGAAGGTGTGAGAGAGTCATTTCATTCTGGACACCCGACCAATCAATGAACTTATATTGATTTTTTTTATTATTTATAATGTCAAAGATACATGTAGTGTGTTTCTGGCATCACACACAAAATTAAAAGACAAAGAGAGTATCTATAAGAACCTGGAAGAAGAAGAGACAGTTAAAGAAACTGCATGTTTGATAGAGTGGAAGGCACCGCTGGGATTTGAACCCAGGATCTCCTGTTTACAAGACAGGTGCTTTGACCAGCTAAGCTACAGCGCCTCTGTGTGAGTCTTTCCTGATTATGTATTTTCTCATCTGACTGTAACAGTGAGGCTGTAAAACAAGTTCACGATGACCTCCTGTTTACAAAATAGCTTCTAGTCATGTACGTGTCCTAATAACTTCTGATTAGTGTTTATTGTTAACGTGTAATGTGAGCGTAGATCAGCGAGAGAGCGAGGAGGGAATAGATACATTAGGGTGATATGGCACAGAACCTAGCGGAACGCATTCACAGAATAAACAGACATGAGCAAAAGTTAAAGGGTTTCCTCAGTAACATGAAGGCACTACTGGGATTTGAACCCAGGATCTCCTGTTTACAAGACAGGCGCTTTGACCAGCTAAGCCACAGCGCCTTCACAGCATTGCATGTCCAGTTAATTCTGAATAGAGCGTCTGATGAAAAGTCATCTGGTGGTCATCCATGAAATGTGTTTGTGGGATAAACCTGCTCCAGCTTCTCTTTTTGTGCTGTGATGTGGGTCGTGTCCTCGCTGTGCTCTCTCAGGTAAATGTCAAAATGAAACTCTTCACCTGCGATGGATTTTCAGATTAAAGGCACTTTTGTACGCCGCCATATTAATGAGGAACTTATTGAATAATTCTTTTCCCATTTGATGAATTGGTTTTTGGATTATGTGCCTGAAGGATTCGGGTTGACGTGTGCACTGACCTGTGCTGAGTGTCACTGGACGTGTTAATCACTCACAAACCTACTTCCAGGATATTGATTGAAGAAGAACGAAACAAAAACAAGTCGCAGCTGTGACTCTGTTCAGCATCAAGTTACATCACCTGTGCAGTTATTGATTCCTCGGGAACAAACGCACAATCTGAACGTCTTTGTGTTTGTGTTTGCACAGATCACTCCGGGCAGCAAGGCGGCGCAGGGAAACCTGATCCAGGGTGATGTTATTGTCGCCATTGATGGCGTCGGCACCGACGGGATGACTCACCTGGAGGCCCAGAACAAGATCAAGATGGCCAATTACAACCTGGCACTCACCATGTCCAAGTAAGAACCAGTGGTGGAACGTAACTCAAGTATTTTTGCACATTTTTCTGCACTGTGCTGCTGGGGTAGAACGCAGTAACTACATATCTAGAGAAAACTGGGTTATGACCTAGATTAGATTTTTATAGGAAATATATATATATAGGAAAAGGTCAAAGGTCACGATGACCTCCTGTGTTTGACCAAGTGAGCTCCTCGTACGCCTCGAGGGGGAAAAGTTAGTTTCTTTGGTCTGTTTCTCAGGAGGTTTTTCAGATCACCTGCTTAGAAAACCAGCTTTCAGATCGAGAAGCACCAAAACTGAAAACAAAACTGAAACATTCCAACATATTATTTTAGCGACAGAAATGTTATACTAACATAAGAACCAGTTACTCTAATATTATACCTAAAATTAGAAGTTGGTCTTTGGTATGCAGTCTTAGCTGCTGTTGGAATCCCACAGGGAAAAGATGTCCTCTGCAGACGTCCATGTTGGGCTGTTTTTGGTGACTCAAATCTTACTCATTTTATCCCGAAGGTTTGTGACTGAGGAGATCTGATAAATTCAGTGAGGAAATGAATGTTGGTCCACACAGAGCCGAGAGCAGAGGCTCATAACCACGAACCCTCTGGGTGATGAAGATAAGACGTCCGGCCGAGGACGAGGGGCTTCTGTCCTGTTTCTGTTCATCATGTCTTCATGTCATTTAAGTTGTTTCATTAGTGTAAAGTGGACGTTGAGGCCTGTGGTGGACTGCAGGAGACACGGGTCAGGAAATAGACGTAAAGCTCGGACACACAGCAGCACATGTAATAGAGGCTGTTTGACCTCTGCTTACCCTTCGCACTGATGTAATCGGTGACACAGAAAACACACACACACACACACTCAAAGCAGAGGGAATAGTCATTTCTTCATTTTTATTTCAGGGTCATAGTGGGGTTTTTTCTTCCTCGCAGCACAAAATGACAAATACTAATTTCCAGAATATGTTTTGACTTATTCTTGTGTTTGAAATGAAAGATGGAAATGTGGTAAATTGTATATTTGGTTAAATTGTGAGCAAGCCTCATTTTAAGCAAAGTATCGCAGATTTTCAAGGTGAATCTGCTTTATTCTTTGTTTGTTTTATTTTATAATTCAGCTCACAGTAAAAACCCTTGTGGATATCTGGATCTTAAGTTATGAAAGAAACAAGTCTCACAAATCTCGTTGCCTGGACGCAGAGACCCGGCCGACCAGCGGCCGACCAGCGGCAGAGTGATAACCGTTAACATGCCTGAAGTAATCAAAGCCACTAACTGAAAAAATTAAGACGTAAAGATGAGGTTTAAGTTTGGATTTAAAGGCCTCTACAGAGTCAGACAGTCTGATGTGAGCAGGGAGGTTGTTCCAGAGGACGGGGCCCGATAAGAAAAAGGCCCCTGCAGTCGGCAGACTTCTTTTTAACTCTGGCGACAGACGGGAGCCCGGCACTCTGAGACCGAACAGCAGAGGATGGAGTGTAAGGTTTAAGGAGATCAGACAGGTATGAAGGGGCCTGTGGGTCATCAAAAGCACCTTAAAGTCTGATCTGACATGAGGACGGAGCCAGTGGAGCGAAGATAACATTTGTGTAACATGGTGACTTTTTGCGGATTGAGTTAAAATTCAAGCTGCTGTGTTTGGAACCATCTGATGAGTCTGAAGTTCGATGATCGTGGACGCAGCAGGTCTGAAAACATCATGTTACAATAATCCAGTGAATCCAACATCCAGAATTTTAGCTGATGATAAAAGGCAGCCGTGCTGATGTCGTGCTAATCAACAGAGAAGGAAGATGAATTTATTATAGTGTGTGTGCAGGTTTGTGCACAACTTTCTGACCCTTTGCTCCCGTTGCTGGTGTTTGATTGATTATTGCTCGTTTTTTTTCAACATGTATTATTTCTTAAACCTGAGGCTCAGAGACATTTTCTGTCGTCTGTGACCTTTGACATTTAATTTCGTCCTTTCTTTCTTATTTGTAGCTGAGGAATAGAAGCTTTTTTTCCCTATGTTTAAAGGTGGAGCTTGTGAAATAAGCGTTGACACCGATTCAGAGTTTGTTCTTTCTCGCTCTGTGTCCCTCTGTTGATCAGTAAACAGAGTTTTTCCACCACAGTGACCCACATACTGAAGGATTTCATGTATAAAAAACATTTAACATTTACACAACAAATTCCTTGAGTTTCAAACAATATAAGGCTTTTATTTAGGAGAAGGTTTGGATTATTAAGCAGCTGGGACAGAATTATCACACTATCATTCCTTAACAAAGGTCACGTGACAGTTCTCTATCTTAAAGATGCCATAACACTAGTATTAAAGTTCACATGGGGATCATCACCTGTTTTATTTCCCTTCCTGCAGGTCGAAACGTCCCATTATGATGCCGCCACCGAGGATGGACGCTGTGATTCCCATGATCCCTCACCAACAGGTAACTCTACCCAGAATGCATTCCCACTTCTGAAAACTGCAGCAGAGGCTCCACTGTGGTCAGATTTGAGGCTGAAATCAGCAAATCAGTAAATTTGTATTTATTGTTTTTGGATAATGTTACGTTTTGTTTTTTTGTTCTCAATACATTTGGACTGTATGATTATTACAGTATGTTGTCACACACACACACACACACACACACACACACACACACACACACACACACACACACACACACACACACACACGCACACACTCTGTGGAAGAATCTCTCTCAGACTGAGGATGTTTCAGTCACACTGGTCCGATGAGCTGCTGCCACCTGGTGGCCACAGGAATTCATGAATACTTTCACACAAAAAAAACTAATTATGTATTGTCGCGTCCGTCGAGTAAATAAATGCAAAGATCAATAACCTTAATCCCTGATTTAATTAATTAGATTAATCTTTTGAGCCCGAAGAGATATTGATAAGAAACATGACAATAATTGAAAATAATAATTTTATAAAAAAGTCTGACTTCAAAAGGCCTCAACTAAGGCAAAAAAAAAAATTATGAAATTAATGATCAAAATTAACATGATCTTGACATATTTATGAAATTAAACTTTTAGGGTTTTATTTTGATAGGATTTTTTAGTGTTAAAGAAAAATCCATAGCAACTAACATTACCTTGCCTATAAAACACATTGATCAGGTATTGATAGTTGTCTCCTCCTCCCGTCTCCTCCCCCCTGACTCCCCTTCCTCCTCCTCGCCCGAAGCCTCAGTCAGTGCACGTCAACGGCCGCCTGTCGGCCTGCAGTCCCTCCTCCGGGCCTGCAGAGGCAGACTCTCCTGGGAAGAGAGCGGTCAGCCCCGCTCAGAGGAAGCAGTATAACTCCCCCATCGGCCTGTACTCAGAGGAGACTCTGAGGGAGATGGCAGCGATTCAGGAGGGTCGGCCGGCGGGGTAGGTGGAGAAGACAGTCAGGTTAACGACCGGGGGAGGAGGTGGAGCCGCCCTGCTGGCAACAAGTGGAACAAACTTAGATTGATGTCGAGACCACGTTACCTGGCTAGCTAGCTTACCAGAATCAAACAAATAGTTTTCTCACTTCAAAGATTGTTTTTTAAAGAACTGAACCACAGGTGGTAAATAAAGATGGACGACATGACAGACACCAAAACATGTTCATAGCCCCCTGGTGGCTGGTTGCAGTATAGGTTCAAAACCCCGCCTCCTACATGTTAGCAGATGGGACATGGACCAAACAAAAAAAATCAAAGTAGACGTTAAAAAAAAAGACTGAGACAACATGATTGACAGCTGTGACTGACTCAGGATTGGTCAAATGCATGTATGGGCGGAGCCTCGTAACAACGGCTCCACTACTGTTTAGACTCTGGCTCCAAATGGCGTCTAAAGATTGCGGCCCCCTTATCTCAGATGTTTTAGAAAGAGACAAGTTGTCCATCTTTATTTACCGTCTATGAACTGAATACTTTACATTCTATTCTGTATTTTTTAATCTTGCCACATAAATATAATGGTCCTGAGCTGCAAAACACAATAATTAAACATAAATCACATGTTGTGTTGTTTTGAAGCTCAGGGCCTCCATAGATTTGGCTCAGCTACATTATCTGCTGCAGCTCCACCTCTGAACCCCCGAACATTAACCCGACACATCGACCGACACACAGCCTCCGTAGGACTGATGTCTCGTTCTGAACATTTTAACCCTGAAGAGAAGGAGAAGCGTGGGCTCATCGGATCTTTTAGTGTTTTCAAATCTCCCAAAATCAAAACATGAGCTGAAAAATAACCACAATAGAAAATGAAGAGTCGTTGATGGAGAAGACGAGTGTTTAAAACGGGGATGATGATGGAGACGGTCAGTGAGCAGTGAGGAGGAGGGGAGACGTCTCTGTGGGTTTAAAGGGAAGAGGCGCATCCAATAAAAGCACATGACAGGAGACGCTCAACACACACACACACACACACACACACACACACACACACGCACACACACACACACACACACACACACTCACTCCTGCAGCAGATCAAAATACACACTTCCACTTTAAGCACTCACATCTTTCAATCAGAGGGGAATATGTGACTGTTACCATAACTGTTCATAATCAGTTCATCACACCGACACAAACAAACACACACACACACACACTTTTTCCCAGCATGCCTGTGGTGTTTCCTCAGTTAACAGTGCGATTCAGTTTCTGCTTCACCAAAGATGCCAAACACCTGTTGGTTCCTCTGGCTGCTGTTAAAGGTCAGGGAACCTTCTGGACACACACACACACAAACACACACACACACACACACACACACACACACACACACACACAACCCTAACAATTCATACTTCATACATCACTTCATATTAAACCTGAAAACAAACTCTGACATGTTTCGTCAGGTTCGATTCCCTGATGATAATAAAATGTTGCTTGTTCCTTTTTAAATTTCTTTATTTACACATATATACTGAATCTGTCCTCACTCAGGTTTGACAGCGTCTCAGCCTCGGACGCTCTGACTCCTCTGTCTTTACCTCGGCTCCTCTCGGACCTCTGACCTTTATTTCCTCCCTCTCTTTAGCCCGGACGATATCATAGTTCTGAAGTGAAGTGTTTTCTAATGACTTCATCTCCTCTCTCTTTCTATCTTTTCTCTCTCGCCTCCTTTCGGTCGGACCAAACAAGGTTTTCTCCCCCGCTCCTCCCAAGTTAGTATCCTCCTCCCCCGTCCTCCCGTCCTGTGTGTTTGCTCTGTTTGGGTTTTTTAAGGCATGGTTTGATTCTGTGGCTGAGTTTAGATGCACCCTTTGTTGGGATCAAGTCTGGGGCCGATAATATGAACTGGGTCAAATTACAAATTACACATAAGACTGGTGGGAATAGTTGGTCTCTTTATGTCCTATTGAAGCTGTTTACTCCGTTTTTATTTCCTCATCGTCTTTTTTAAGAGAGAGCATCAGAAATGATACAGCAAGAGATCATGTGAAATCCTTCTGTTCCCTGGGAATTCTCTGGTCTACAAATGGAAGCCTCCCTGTTGCCAGGGTGTCGCTAACCAGTGAGACCAGACACTGATTTATTAATAAAAACCCAGGTCATAGGGATCTACAGTGGGAACATTAACACCTCTGCGTCCAAAATAAATCCAGCAGGGGCAGATTTATCCTCCAGGGATAAAATGAGAAAATGACTCCACTTCTCACTTCTCAGTTTATGACTCACCGTCAGTAAATGTGCATCGTTGTGGTTTTTTGTTTGTTTCTGAAAAGCTGCTGTTGTTGTTTTTAACCAAAAAACTAAAGAGATAAATGATTCTGCAGCTAATTAAGTCAAAGTTCAACTTCATTATTTGTTAAAATCCTCTCTGGGTGTTTGTGAATGTTTGTCTCTGCTTGACTCCTGAGGCAAATTGAAGTATTATTTAAAATACAGTGTTGAATGCAAGTGATCAAATCGGAGCTGCGCTGCTCGTCTGATACGAACGTGTGCGTTGGCATTTCTGCTCCGACAGTAAAGGTCACGGTTTGACGTATGTTTCTGTAGAAGTGAGCTGCTGTGACATTTCACGGTGGAAGCATGAGGTTTGATGGATGTTTTGTTTAAACACGGGAGATAAGATCAAACCTATCATCTCCAGCTTCACGTCCTGATGTGCTGTGTCGGTTTGTTGTGTTTTCTTCTCCTGCTTGTTGTGAAGTGAACCTGGACGTAGATGATGAGAGATGCTGGAACATTCAGGAAATTAATTAACTGAACCAATTAAACCGAAATAAGCAGATGTCAATCCACATTTATTGGACTTGGGATTGAAGTCGACAGAAAGATGCAGAAGAAAATGTGAAGTTGTGTTTGATGAAAGCAGAACATTTTGATTTTCAAGGAGACGTATGAGCTGCGTCCTAAATCGTCTGTTTGCTGTGAGCATGAGCGTCCTGGACTTTTCTTCTTTTTAACACAAACCTCCGTCAGCAACATCATCTCTTCACTCTCACCTTTTCCTCCCACTCTCCTTCACTCCACCTTCCACCTGTTCCTCTCTCCATCACTGCCTCTCCACACACGTCCCCCTCTGCCCAGCAGTGCCGGCTTCAACCCTGCCACGCTCTCTACCCATAATCCCATTGAGGTGAAGGGCCCCGGCGGTAAGGCCACCATCATCCACGCCCAGTACAACACGCCCATCAGCTTGTACTCGCAGGACGCCATCATGGACACCATCGCAGGGCAGACGCAGAACAAGGGGCACGACGCTGGGTAAGAACAGCACCACCTCCTCCTCCTCCTCCTCCTCCTCCTTCTCTTCTTCGTCACTCCTTGTTTCGTGGATCTGATGGATATCACAGAAATTAATCCCACGTCCAGTCAAACAGACTCTTCCCTCCCCTCCTCTTCTTCTCCCTCTGTTTACTTATGTTGTGGATTCACTTCCTCTCTCCTCCTGTCAGTGACTGGGACTCAGTCCGTCAGCTCGGTTGTTCTTCTTGTCGAGGGTAGAGATGCTGGTTCAGTGTAGTTTTCAGTGGATGGAGACGGTGTTTTCCAGGGTTTGTTGTTGCTTTGTTATCGTCTGTGTTGCAGCTGTTGTGACTTTATGTCAGAGTCTGAGTGTGTGTTGAAACATCCACCTTCATTCTAAATATCATATACAACATGTATCACACAGACGTTTTCTCGACAGACGTTCAGATTAGACGTGTTGGACCGTGGTTGGTCTGCATGTTGATCTCAGCTCATTGTGATCTCTGTGGTTTGTGTGTCATACACTCTCAGAGATGGAAAGGTTGAACATCTGTCCATCATTCTTGTGAACGCGATATGTCACGTCCTCTCAGACTCACAGATTAACTGATCAGATTTCGGTTGTGAAAGGTCAAAGTTCAAGGTCACAGTGGCCTCACAAAACATGTTTTTAGCCTCCTGAACATTATATCTCACGTCTGTCTTCAGGGAATCACTTTAAATTTTGTCCCATGGACTCATAGATGAACTGATACTGAAACTGCTAGTTGGGTTTTCAGAAGTCAAATAAATTTTAAGAAATGTTTTTGCAGCTAAAATTGCAAGATCATTGCACACACACACACACACACACACACACACACACACACACACACACACACACACACACACAAACACACATACACACACACAGAGAGAGATAGATATATATCTACTTGTGTTTCATGGTCGTTAATAATAAAAACAATCTTCTTCTAATAATCTTCAAGTCAAAGACAAACTCAAATGTGTGACTTTAGTTTCACTTTAACGTGCACGCTCCCTGACTGGAGACGGTTGTCTGCATCTTGGCTTTTTGATTTTTCATGTTTCCTTCATGAGAGACAAACGTTGTTGTTCTTGTTGTTGTTGTTTGTGTGAGATGAAAAAACAAACTGTTGTGTTTGCGTCTTCCGGCTCAAATCAAACTAACAATTAATTTTCTGATCTTGTTGGAAAATTGCATCTGCAGAACTCTCTTGTTTTTTTTTTACTTGAGGATAAATGATATTGCTCCAAACATCTTCGAACCCATTCTTCATTTCATCTGTATTTTCACCTCCAGTGGAACAGCTCGAATTAAAATGTTACTCTGATCAGAACCATCGAGCCGTGATGAGAAACCATTTACACTGAGTCCTCCTCCTCCTCCTGCTGCTGCTCTCTCAAGGTCTCACCACACTCTCGGTCGGAACACAAAACTAAACCAAGGAAATAAAAGTTGTGTTTTCTTCCCTCGGAGAGTAAACACATAAAAGAAAGAAATTCTGAAGAGTTAAATTGAAATTAAAAAAGGTTCTGAGCCTCGTTCTTCTCCTTCTCTGTTACTCCTGTTTATAACAAACAAAAATCTAATCTAAAAATATTAGATGTTGTTTTCATGAACTTGTTTTACAGTTGCTGCAGAACTCTCTGGCTTATCTTCATTTCATTCAAAATCAAATCAACACCAGTTGAATATTGCTTAAATTTAATAATTTAGTTGATTTAAATATATTTTATCTCTTCACAGTGTCCAGAAATAACAGAATAAAACAAAAACTGATGTTTTCGTTCATTCCTGGGATTAAATCTGTAGCTTCAGAGTCTCGGTGTTGACGCTCTGTGGTGTCGGGGGTGTGTGTGTGGGGGGTGATGTGGTTACAGTAGTCTCCCAGTTAAAGATCATCTCGTAGACAGCGCCTCTCCGGTCTATCAGGCCGTGCAGAGCGCCGAGAGGGACCCGGACGTGGGGGAGTGGGGACAGCGCGGCGGCACCATGCAGTCCAAGACCTTCCGGGTCCTCGCCCACATGACCGGAACTGAGTCCTGTAAGTTTCATGTCACTGCTGCAGATTCATTTAATTCATGTTGTTGTTTCCTAAACTCAGACATCAAATGTTATAACAGCAGTCAGGTAGAAACACACTGAGGGAGATGGAATTACCTGAAGTCACTATAGACAGATATTATATTATTTCTATTCTATTTTTATCTGTATGTGTCCTTGTGTTTATACTGTATATTTATTTATTACTTTTACTGATGCTTATTGTTTGACGTCCTCTTCGATGCAGATTTCTTGGTTATCTTATCTTATCTAATATCAAATTGATTAATAGCTAAATAAATAACATTAAAATCCAGTTTTTACATGAATGCACGAGTGATAATAACCTAATGATATAATTTATAAAAGTGTATTAAACTTTACTGATCTGCTTCACTCACGTCTCCTCCTCTTCCTGTTGCAGTACCAGAGGATGAGGAGCAGGAGGCGCTGAGGAGCAGCAGGTAGGCAGCAGAGCTCCATCAGTGAACTGCTGAACCCCCCCCCACCCCGAACCCCCAGCTGCTCACCCGTTCACCATCAACCCCCCCAACACACTGAACTGAATCTATACAGTGATCAAATAATTGTTGTGCAGGAAAATTGCTAAATGTGCTGAGTTACAAGTGAAACTGTTACAGACCTGAAACATGAATCTTACTCAGTTTTCATCACAGAAAAATGTAAAGAAGATCAACAACATGTTTATTTATACGTTTCATTCATCGACCAAACAAAACAATTTAAATATAAAATCTTGAACTAAATCTAGACATTAATAAACAAAGTAAACCATTCAAGATGAGGCTTTATGCTGTATGAACAAACCGTGATCACTGAGCGACAGATGCTGTAAATCAAAGTGTACAGAGTCTGTTCAGTGTCTGAGAGGACGAAGCTTTTAGCCCTCCTCCTCTTCCTCCTCCTGTCTGACTGATGGATGGAGCTCTCTCTCCTCCGTGCACTTATTTAATCATCTCTCCATTATGCACAATCGAAACCTTCCTCCTGAAATACGACCGAATGACGTCCAATGACTCACCGTGAATCAATAAGATCAGAGGTTGAGCTTTTATCCTCCAATAAAGAGACTGTGGTGTTTTTTTCTTTTTGTCCTGAAGGAAGCTGCTCACGTTCAGATTTATTTAAAACTGAAACCATCAGTCGGCTGGATTCTATAAAGTCTGCTCACACAGATGATTTGAAGAAAAACCTATTGATTTTATTCAGCTGCTCTGTTATAATCAGAATTATCAGTTTCATGTTCAGATGTTTTCAGTGTTTCCTGACGAAAATGATGACAGACAGTGGAAATGTAAACAGCTTGAGACTAAAGCACACAGCAAATAGAAAATAATGAAAATATGATAAACAGAAACCATAATAACACTGATATATATATAAAAGATCACAAATAACTGAAATAAGATGGAAAAGATATTTAAAAACGTCAATACAATAAAATAGATAATGTGCATAGATTCAGAATAAAAATAATAATTATGATATCAAAAGAAAATTTATAAAACATAATTGTGTAATGCTTAACTAGTTAATGGCATAAATATAATAATAAAAATATTATAGATGAGCCAAAATAAAATACAAAATTTAAAAGGATTAAAATCTTCTCTCTAGAAACCGGGGCTCATCCATGTTTTCCAGAAGTTTGGTTGAAACTTGAGCTCAAGTCGAATTTAAACATGTTGAGTTTCTTCAGATGAGACAGAAGAAACAATCTGCTGCACGAGAAGGAAAGAAAATGACGCTTCGATTGTTGAAATGAAGAAAAAGTCAAAGGTTGAATCTGTTTTTGTTCTTTCAAGGTTTTTTTAACAAATTTAAGGGAATTTTGACGTCAAATGAAGAAAAATAAAACATTTTACGAACGTCCTCTTCAGCCTGAGCGATATGGAGCATTTTGGTTTTTGCATGAGATTAATAACAAGCTTGATCTTTTCTACCTTTTTCCAGACTTTAACTAATCTGATCTGTGTATAAACAGTTTATATACAGTATATATATAATTGTATATACAGTATATATGTATATAAGGACTGCATGTGTACATATACAAATGTATATACTATATATATACTATATATATATATAGTATATATATTTGTGTGGTTCTCTCTCTCTCTCTCTATCGCTGTTGCTGCTAATACCCCCCCCCCGTAGCCCTACTGAGCATGCTCTGACTTGTGATGGCTCCGCCTCCGCTGTGCCAGCTGTGCAGCCTCTGGACCACGCCCCCTGTTCGCCTGACCCCGCCCCTCACAGGTAACCAGTGCATACATCTCAGCAGAAGACGTTTGGATTTATTAATCACATTATTTGTTTGTCTTTGTCTCATAAAAACATTTTTTATGTCAAACTTGAAGATTCATTATTTAATTTTAGGTTATTTAAACTTCATGCATGAGCAAATCTACGATGTTGTTTACAATCAACAGAAGAAATTAAGTTCAGTCAAATAAAAAATTATCTAATTAAAGATAAAACAAGTTATACAGAAGTTAAACAAAAATCATGCAAATGAAAATAAATCTCATTCCAGTAAAAGTACACACAATCAAATGCACTGATTTGTCATATTAGTGACATACTGGGGAATTTTGACCCTCCTGGCTCTCCATAGAATTGACTTTTGATGTCGGCTTTGATAACAAATTTCCTAATCACTTGCTGGTTTGTGTTGAGTTGTTGTGTTGAGTTTTGTGTCACTCGCTGGATTCTGTTGAGTTGTTGTGATCTGGGTCGGAGGGTTCCTATTCCTATGGTGGTTTGAGTGTGTAACCATGCGTGTTGCGTTCGTGTGCGACAGGGAAAGACCAGCGTCTGCTAAAGCTCCTGTTTGATGTGAAGACTCATCTCGTATTCATGCTGTAAACGTGACATGTGATGTCTTCATGTTTGTGTCGACGTGAAGAATCCAAGTCCAGTTTGTTCTGGTTTTAGCTCTGATTTGGGTCTCCTCCACCGTCTCTTTCGAGAACACAGTAGATGGATGGATAGACGCACAGAAAGACGGATGTGTAGACAGATCGGTCGATAGGCAGCGGCAGTAGGTGTTTCCGGTAATAAAGCCAGGTTGCCAGGTTGCAGGTCGTCATGGTGACCTCTGCTGTTGTCGTCTCTGCAGCTGGAAGCGACAGTCGGCCGCTGGTTTCAGCCTCCAGCACAGAGCTGCAGTCTCCAGGTACCTGCAGGGATCCAACGCCTCAGTTCACACGCCGCCTCCTTTTCAGTGCTACACCATCATCATCACCGTCATCTGCCGTCGGCTTCTTCTCCTTAACTCCTCACATGAGAGGAAACAAGGCCTCAGTCTGCTTCAGGATCAATAGTTTGTACAGCGACTTGTTCGGACTCTGCAGAGTCAAAGTGTTTATGTCTGTTTTGAACGTCCAGCCCTCATTGGCTCGTCCTGGCTGCATTCGGGAGTCTTTGTGTCTTTAAGATAACTTTTATCCGATTCTTCCAAGTTTGTAAAATATAGAAAAGCAGTAAGACAGACACGACATCCTTTACTAGTCATTTTCTTTAAGGTCGCTACAGTTTGGTAAGTTCCTGTTTAAAAGGTTCGAGTTCACGTTCACTCTGCTGTGGTTCAGTCTCAGAAATTCACGGTGTGGCTCTCGATTGTTTGCATGAAAAGTTGGTAGAATGGTAGATGATTCAATGATGACTTTGTCTGACGCAGACTGAGGTCTTTATTTTTTAGAGTGGGCGACCCTGATGGGATTCAAACCTATAACCTCTGCAGCTTCATCATTTCACCATCTGAATAATGAAACTCGAGCTTTTGTTCTTGTATTTGAGTTGTTGTGAGTGAGGCTGTGCGCTAACAGACGTCAGGCTGCTTTCATCTCCTCTTTTCTTTTGTTGCTGCTTTCGTGTTCTTCCTGTTTTTGACGGTTGTTTTTTGTTTTGGTGAGAGACGGATAAATTAAAGACTTATTTCTATGTGATGATATTTCATGGTGTGTGACACATGAAGAGAGACAGGTAAGTATTTATTTTTACACATTTAGACGTTAAATGTTGAAACTACAGATGCAGCTTGGTCCCTTAAAGTTAAAAGTTAAAAGGGTTAATTCTTTATTGTGACTGATGTATTTACTGAGTAAATCAACACCAACAGATATATTTAAAAACATTAGGGATGCACCGATATGGAAATTCTTGGCCGATACCGATACCGATATTTAAAACAACAATCTAGCCAATAGCCGATACCAATATTTGTTTATTACTTGCATAATATGAAAAACAGAAAAAGTGACAAGTGTAACTTTAGATGCCATGGTGTCAGGGGTAAATGACGTATTCTCCAAGCAAGCCTTTAGCCCCCCCCTCTCTCTCTTTTTATCTATATGACTGCTTGTGTGGCTGTAGTGAATGGGCAGAGGGGGACATTTAATTATGTGATTGGGAAAATTGGGAAAATTAAAACTCATGGACAACAGAAGGGGAATACAAAGTATGGGATGCATATTTGATCATGTCATTTATATCGTTTAAAATCATTTTTCAGTCTGTTTCCTGGCGTGATACGCTCGCTCGCACGCCGAAACCATCGGTGAAGGGCGCTGGCGCGGCACATCGCAGCCCATGTGAACCGCACAAAGGTTTAACGGGGTGGATGGGAGGCGCCTGGCTTTCCTTGGCGCTGCACTGCGCGGCGTGCAAGCGCCCGGTGTAAACCCGGCGTCAGTGTATCATAATCTGGATGCCAGATTGGCAGGCTGCAGAAAACATACCAATGAACATCGGCCAATGTTATCGGTGAAAGTCAAGTTTATTACCGATACGCCGATGGCAGTAAACGAGGCGAATATCGGCCGCTACCGATATACGGCCGATGCATCGGTGCACCACTAAAAAACATATTTCACAGACTCGACACAGGTCAAAGCTTCACTGACGAGGACCTGACTCTGAATGTCTCTGTTTGTCTTAATCATCATTTTTGTGTCTTTGTGGTCATTTTAAGTCACAATAGTGTGTGTGAGTCTCCTCCTGGTTGTATTTTGTGTGTTTCCGTTAATTGAACCACTCTCATGGTTGTTTTTGTCTCTTTTCATTTGTTATACATTTGTTTGTGGTTGTTTTCTGTCTCTTTATGGTCATTTCTTGTCACAGTGTAGTCGTCAGGAATCACCCTCCAGTTATTTTAGTGTTAGTGTTATTTTGTCATCATATTTGTGGTTGTCTTGTGTCTCTTCTTTGTTGTTTAACATTTCTGTCTGGTCTCTGGTTGTTTTAAATATTGTTTGTTGTCTGTTTCATTGTCTGAAAAGAAACATTAACACTTATAGTGGATGAAGGCTCAGGTGCAACACGCAGTCGAGGGTTAAACTGCAGAAACCAAGTTGCATGAAAAAGTTTCCCCTGTAAAAAAATCGATGAAAAGATCTGACGTCAGATCGACGATGGCGCTGAGGACGTGTTTATTTCATGAATCTGAGAGGTTTGCTTTTCGTCCTCCAGTCCGTACGTCCAGCCTCCTGCCATGTATCAGGCTCCACAGGCCCCGCCCCCGCAGCAGTACCAGCAGATCCCGCAGCACTACCATCAGCCCCCCACGCAACACGCCCCTCCCACTCAGCAGAGCTCCATTCAGATCCCGCTCTGCGCCCCCCCTCCCAAGGTGGTGAGCACCGCCTGTATCTACCCCTCCCAGCCCGGTGAGAACGCCTGCACGCTGGTTGACAACATATTGATCGATTCATTGATTCTGATTGATTGGAAGTTTTCTCTTTATGTTTTCTTCACCTCTAGCTCCACCTCCAGCTCCGGCCCCGGTTCCACTCCCTCAACAGCCTCGCCCTCCGGCCGCCGCCCCGGCCCCATCCCCGGCAGCTGATGCCAACAGACCCCCCTGGGTGACCGACAACAGCTTTGCTGACAAGTTCGACCCCAGTAAGATGACCACCACCACCATGAAGGTGCCGCCACTGCCCCAGGCCGCCCCCCCTCCGCCAGTGTTCATCCCCAATCCCTCCCATGTTGGACCTGTAACACCCAGCCCCGCCCCCATCACCCCCAGTCCCGCCCCTTTCCCTCAAGTGGCGAGGGGCGTGGCGCAGAGGGCGGAGAGGTTCGCCGCCAGCAGCCGTACACCTTTGTGCGGGGCCTGTAACAACATCATCAGGTCATTTACTATAGTTTTTATATTCATCTACCTTCATTAAAAAGGATAAATCTGCAGGAATCATGAAGTGAGTCTGGAAGATGCTGATGAAAAATAATAAAAACATGTTGTTGTTTGCAGGGGCCCCTTCCTCGTGGCCCTCGGCCGCTCCTGGCACCCGGAGGAGTTTAACTGTCACTACTGTCACATGTCTCTGGCTGACGCCAGCTTCGTGGAGGAGCAGAACAGCGTTTACTGCGAGAACTGCTACGAGGAATTCTTCGCCCCGACCTGCGCTCGCTGCAACACCAAGATCATGGGGGTGAGACACTCTACCAGTCTTTCACTCTACCTGTCCATCATTCCACCTGTCCACCTGTCCATCACTCTACCTGTCTATCACTCTACCATTCTACCTGTCTGTCCATGTCCACTTTGAACCAGACGAAGTGTTAACCTGTTGTGTTGTGTGTAACAGGAAGTGATGCACGCCCTGCGGCAGACGTGGCACACCACCTGCTTCGTGTGCGCGGCCTGCGGTAAACCTTTCGGCAACAGCCTCTTCCACATGGAGGACGGGGAGCCGTACTGCGAGAAAGGTACGATGACGCAAACTTTGACTTTTAGTGGTTTGATAAATAAAAACAGGGCTCAGAGTTTTGTCTTTAAGCAGCAAGAATCAACGTGTTTCAATGTGTGTCTGTGTGTTTGTGTGTCTCTCTCAGATTATATTTCACTCTTCAGCACTAAGTGTCATGGCTGTGACTTCCCAGTTGAAGCAGGGGATAAGTTCATCGAGGCTCTGGGTCACACCTGGCACGACACCTGCTTCGTCTGTGCGGTAAGAACCACAAACAGGCAACATGGTGGACAGTGAAGGACGCTGTCTGACCATGTGACCTCTGACACGTCGGTCCAGGACGATGTTGTTTAATATTTCAGTGTTTAACATATTAAAGCAACAATATTTAATTATATAGACTTAAATCAGCAGCTTGATTAAAGTAAATTTGATGTTTGAGTGAGTGTGAATATGGAGAATGTTTCCTCCTTCATTCACTGAACGTCTGTTCTCTGTAACTTTGGTGAGTGGGTTCGATCTCCTGTGAGAAGAACTGACTGAGAGTCACAGCTTCAACTGTCAGAATCAGCTCCAGCAAGTTGAACAGTGAAGCTGAACTGTAAAAAAGACTCAGAAGTTATTAAAAACCAGAGTTTATCTCCAACAGGAAACTTTTAAAATATGAAGAATTCTCAACAGAGTTTGGTGGATTTGTTACATAGTGTTACTTTAAGAGTTTGAGTAAAGATCAGATAGCAAGTGAAAGACGTTATGTGTGAGATGTGCACAGATGTTCATTGTGGCCACGTCCGTGTGTGTGACTGCAGGTTTGCCACGTGAACCTGGAGGGTCAACCTTTCTACTCAAAGAAAGACAAACCTCTGTGCAAGAAGCACGCTCACGCCATCAACGTGTAGACGCAGCAGCGACCTGTGGATCTGCCGCCTCACGGGAGAGGAGGCGACGCCGCCGAAGCAACACAAGACGACAACTTTTTCAGATGTGTGTAAATCGCTCTTTATGCAAAACTACACTTTGGTTTGAGACTTTATTTTCTGTGCATTAATATTCATGTTTAAAACGACGCTGCCTGATGAATCTGCTTCAAAAAACAGGAACTCATGAAAGAACAAGGTGTGGATGTTTCCTCTTGTTCATCCAGCTGATTTTATAATTTACTCTATTTTTAGGATGTTTTCTACCAGAGAACAACTGGTGTTCATGTGGAGTTTGAATAGGGAGTGCCAATTGAAAATACTGTAGAATTTTTCTGTACTTAATCATAATAAAATAATGTATTGATAAATATATATGTATAATATTTATATTATACTTAATAAATAATGCATTTAAATAAAAATATATAATTAAAATATTGCAATATAATTATGATATAAATTTCGTATTCAAAACAACTGAACTAATGAAACATTTACTAAAAGATTCATAATTTAACATAGAAAAAAATACAGTTATGATATAATAATTATTATTGTTATACCTTTATTTATGAAGCACCTTTCAAAACAGCTGTTACAACATGAAGAGAACAAATAAGAACAAAACATCACAGACAGGAAGCAGCTGTCGAATAAAATCTAATTGTGTCACAATCGAGACTCCACAGTTTCAACTGCAGAACATTTTTCTCATCATATCTTTGACGTTTCTTTGCTGATGTGCCTTTTTTTTATCATTTAAAAAAATATATATATTATGAACGTTTGGTTCAGCACTGCGATTTAAAACCAGAGTCTGTTTGTGTAGATACTAAAATATAAAAGTGTTTTTATCTTTCTGTTGTTTTTGTTTTTGCTTTTAAAGAAAACATGTTTGCCTCAGCTCTCAGTCGTGGACCCGGTCTGATGTGGTCTGACTGCAGCTGTGAGTCGGTGAAACATGGAAGAGCCTTGAATCTGAACAGGCTCTGACATGTTGGTGGAAGTGAGAGTGACAGTGAATGTAACCCAGATGTTTTGAACCTGCTGAGTTGAGGCTGCTGCCGAGCGTCGACCGTGTCTGAGGACCTGACGTGTAGCTACTAACCTCGTTGGCTTCACGTGCAGTAGCAGGAGTTTCGGTGCAACAAATAACCTTGAATTTAATATTTATTGACTCTTTTTTTTTTGGACCGTGTGATATTTATTGAGAAGCTAATATATCGTCACTGCTGCGCTCGGTGCTCGTCAGATTATTAGTTGTTTAATCCGTATTTGTTTTCGTGAATGTCCAGCATCACAAGGTGCATTTTGATGATGGATTTATTTTGTAATGACACTGTAAATGTTCTCAAACTGTCGGAGCTTGAATTTTTATTATGATGGCGTTTTCACCACAAAGCCACTGAATGGCTCAGTTCACACTGCAGACTTTTAGACCCTCTTTCTTCATTATATGACTTATTTTCTTTATCTCATGCACAAAAGATCTATACAAATATAATGTTTCTGAACTTTGACACAATTTACAGTTCCCATATAAATACAAGGCACCAGTGAACAGCTATAGGGAATTTCTGTCCTCGGTAATATAATTTAAATTAAGAAGCCCTTTAAGCTTAACTCTGGATAGCTTGCATTACCACTAGTAACCACAGGTGTCAGTAAAACAATAATTGCCTTGTATTTGTATAGAAATCTGTAGGGTTTCCCGTTAACTTCAATATACGTTGTGACAATTCCCAGGAAGTGAAGCCAAAACATATTGATCGCCCCCTGGTGGCTGGCTGTCGTATCGATCATAAACCTTTTCCAAAGATGGTTTCTGTCATTTGAAGTTGTTCTTATCACACTGAAGTTTGAGACGTCACCAACAGAAGAGGGCGTCGCCCATTTCTAGAATATTTTAGCTCCACTTTTTTGTCGTCATCCATCTTTATATACAGTCAACGAGGCAGCATCTAGTGGCCGTAAGAGGAACTGCACCTAAACAAACCAATATAAAGCACGTGTCAGATCCTACGTTTAATCGTGCTGTAAATAAACATGTTTAATCTTGTTTTCTGGTTTCTACAGTTTGCAGTGTGAACACAGCCTCAGGTTCACTGATGAATTCAAAGGATTTTTGACACAACTTTCTTTGGGGAAATGTTAAGTGTTCACACACTGACTCTGCAGAGTTTTGTGCCTTAACACCATCTGTGATCTGCTTGTGTGTGACTGACACGTGCACTCGGCCCGGTCTGATGAGCCTGTGTACAGTTTTTACTCTGAATATTTTATACAGTGAGTGTGTGTGTGAGAGTGTGTGTGTTTTTCAGAGAGTGAATGTGTGCATGCAGAACAGTGTGTCACCGTTTGTCACAGCACGTCGAACGAGGCAACGTCAGTATTAGTTTGTGTCACTGCGTCGTGAAGCTCTGACGCCACAGTTTAACTTTGTGTTAGCGAGTGTTTGAACTGGTTTTAGTGTCGATGAACTGAAACTGTTTCGATGTCACATCTCACGACTGAAGAAATGTTGGAAAGAAGCTGACGTCACATTGAGACTCTGCTCGATGCTGGAGGTGCAGCTGCTTTGCTACATTTCATCAACAGGTTTTGAATATTTCAAGAATATTTGTGTTGCAAGTTGAATAAACTGAACTTTAAACACTTGAAAACATTTGTATGTTTATGATAATTTTTACTTTTTCCTGCAGGAATCTTCAGATTAAATCAATAGAATGTATTTCATTGATGAAGAAAATGTAATTATTCTGAAAAATATGACATGTGCATAGAAAAACACATATTTATCTGCATTTATTCATTTATGTAAAGTGAACAACAGCTTGTGGAGGAAAATAACCGTTATATAATACAAAACATTTCCCAATTAAATAAATAAGGAATTGAGAGATGACTATGAAATAAATAAAAAGAATTGTATCGAATAACATCATTATTAATATGATTATCATTACTAGTAGCAGTAGTAGTAGTAATAATAGTAATAGTAGTAGTAATAGTAGTAATAGTACTTGTAATAGTAGTAGGCCTGTTGGTCCTTGAACCACCACCAGGCGGCGCCTGAATCACTTGTAGGTTTGATTTCAAAATAAAAGTCCTCAGGTTTCTCTGAACACCGCAGCAGTGATTGGAAGCACAGAGTAGAGAAATCAACTGAGAGCTCTCACTCTGCCTCAGTGTTGGGAGAATAAAAACGATCAGCTCTCAGTATCAGGGTCAGTTCCACTGTTTGTGGCAGAAGCTTCATGTTGGGATGTCGTCCTGCAAACATGAGCTGAAGACCTGGGAGTGGAGACAGATGATGAAGGAACAAATGTGTGGGAGCATGTTGGTCATATAATATTTCCACATACAGAACTACAGAAACTATAAATTCCTGCATAACATCCCCTCAACTCAGAAATAAGATGGACTCATAGAGATGGTCTGTGTGTTTAGAGCCTTTATACACACGTATGGAGCTGTGGAGTTTTACAGAGTCTCTGGCTAAAAGTAGTTTTAAAGTTAAATTTGATTTCCAATAAAGAACTGAAGCTGGATCCAGTATAACTCCTGTGAGACAACTTTCACACATCAAGAAAACCAACAGATAAAGATTACTGGAAGTGTTAAACTATGCTGAACCTTAATGGGAAAATAAACCACCAACAGCTTCAGAGTGGAATGCGTTCGTATTCATAATGTGTAGAATATTGAAGATGAATCAATATGAGCATATGTCACACCATATTTGAATGGATATTATTAATGTAAACAAGACTTGAACAACATTAGTTCAGCTGTTGTCTGATATTAAAAGTTTAAAGATTGATAACATTGTTTCATCTCGTGTTTTAGAAGTTGGAGTCCGGACCTCATCTTGTTCTTTTAGTGTTATCTGTTAAATACTTTGATCTTTTACCCATTGAATATCTAACATACTGGTACGAGGTCAAATTGGTCTATTTATCTTATCTGGAGTCTATTCCTGAATCATGGAGAATATCTACTGTACTTATAGATAAGCAGTGGTGGTTGAATGCTGAGGGGGAGGTTGTGTTGTCTGTATTTTATTAATCTTATTATATTTGGATTTATTGTCCTTCACTGTGTTTTAAGCTGAGAATGAAGCTGGTGAGGAAACTAAAACTGTTTATATGTAAACAACATCTAATGAATGTTCCAATAATAAAGATGTGTTTAAAATAGTTGAAACTGGATTAAATGAGATCATGGAAACAATAATACAGAAATAAAACATTAGAATATCCAATAGGAATAATGATAATAACACAGATGAAGTGAGTCGGTGATAAAATGGTGTAAAAGGATCAATAGATCTTTGTTTCAGGAAGTGATTTGAAAGAATTGATTGTGACTCAGATCCCTGGTGTTTCTTATTTTCACCGCGGAGTGAGACGTCCCTGACGTCACAGAGGATCTTGGAGCGGCTGGTTCTCCATCGGTCTGAAACGTTTCCTCTCACCGGGAAATCTCACTCTAATGTCGGCGTTAACCCGCCGGGATCTCACCGTGGAGCCTCTGCCATGAAGTAGCGTCCGCAGCAGCGCCACGTCCGCGGGAGGCGAAGTGAAGGAAGCCGGAGGAACGAGCAGGTAAGGCGGGATCGATCCTTAACTTCGCTCCCTGCCTGCTGGACGGAGCCCGACTTTTTGGGCTCCGTCTACGCACTGGAGCAAACGCACTCTGTCGATATGTTTTAAGAAGAGACGTTGCGTGTTTTTCCTCTTTATGAGTTTATTTAAACCAGTTTGTGTGTTGGAGTTGTGTTGCATTTTGTGTGTGTGTGACATGTGGAAACAAACCCACAAAAACAATCAGGATTTACCGAACAGATTCAGTGTATGTGTGTGTGTGTGTATGTATGTATATATATATGTGTGTGTGTGTGTGTGTGGTGGCGCTAGGTGATAGACGGACCCCTCCGGCTGCTACCGTGATAAAAGTTTGTCGCAGCGCTGAGTTCGTCTGTTTTTACTCATTAAAATCACAACATTCTCCTCAAACACTGAAATAAACTGCGCAGTTGTTCACGTGGGAACTTTTTATCGCAGTTTATCGCAGATTTCCCCCGTTAATCGCGTGTTATAGCCGCATTCCTCCGCTAGCTAACTGCGCTGCATACTTCACACCGCTCGCCTGTAATTATAGTTTAGCTTTAGCTCGCGAGCTAACGCGACCCAGTTCAGTCAAAACACATCGATCCACGATCAATATGGTCTCGCTCGCTCAATAACAATAGTAGCGAGCTAACGTTAAAACTTTAAGCTAGCAGCCCCGCGAACTTTTCTCCAGCTTCGCAGGAACAGAGATTTATTCTGTGGAAACTGGACACGTGTTTAGGTAATTGTATGCAAATTAAAAACTGTTTGTTGTGTAATTAGTTATTAACTGAGTCGTTTCCTTCGCTAAAGCTTTTGTAGTTAGTTGTTTATTGTTGTTGAGCGAGTTGGTTAGCATCGTGGGCGAACTTTGTCACGAAACTAACTTTAAATCTGATCACCTTTACGCTTATAACTCTTGTTTTACTCACTTTGATCTGTTACTACTACTACTTTGTGCTCCTCTCGCACAATCCAGCTAGTAACTAAGTAAATGTACGGAATTACTTTAAGAACAAACAAGAGGTACTCTTACTTGTACTTTCATGCAACTTTCTACTTCTACTCCAGTACAAAGCAATATTACACTTTTTTACTTTGATGCATTAATGAGGCAGCTTTAGTTACTGTTCAAATCATGTTTAATGTTAAATGTTTTATTTTGCATGCTGAGATACTGGAGAGGGTTTGCTGCTTAAACTTTTTAAGTAGTAAAATAATTATGATAATATTATAGGGCTTTTAAAGGAACACATCAGACACATTGTTAATTTACACCATATTTGAATGAATATTATAATGTAAGAAAGACTCGAACAACATTAGTCGAGTTCAGCTGTTGTCTGATATTAAAGGTTGATAACATTGTTTAATCTCGTGTGTTTAGACGTGGGGGTCTGGGCCTCATCTTGTTATCTGTTAAATACTTTGATGATTGTTTATTTTTCGAGCTTTAAATGTAGAGTGATGTGAATCAAATGCAGCCTCTGTGCTGTTGTGAGTCTTTGTTTGTCGTCCAGCTCGAATGACTGCAGCTCTTCTTTTTTTTTTTATCCCCCCCCCATTAACTTGTCAATCAGCTGCTTTGATTTCCAGGAAAAAAATTCAGCTTCTGTTGACGGTGGTTGTTTAAGTTGATGAGGTTCAGGATGACAAATCATAAGTAAACTGAACATGTGTGTTTGGGACTCGGTCCGAACAGGAAGCTGCTGCTGTGTTTGTCTACTGATAGTAAACAATCTTTATTTTTGAATTATCTGTTTTTATGAGCTGCATCAATGCGCTCGCTCAGTCTGTTAATTTACCTGAAAGGATCAGTCAGGTACAGAAGTGGAATGTGTGTGTGTCTAAGTACATTTACTCCACCACTGTACTCATCCACAAATATAAATACATGTACTTGACTTGAGTCTTCTCATGTTACTTTCTACTTTTTCTTACTGTGATGTCATTTCCTGGAGAACTTGTGGAGTAGATGGGGACCAAACGCCTCATATCATGTGTATAACCTCCAAATCTAGTGTTATTAGCACGTTATTAACTCTGTGTTTCACTGTGGCAGAGGGACAGTAACATACAGAGGGAAGTTCATGCTAAAATCAAGACATTTACTGTCGTTCACACAGTAAACTGAGGGAAACTGACCAAAGGGCACAAATAGTGCAACAAAACAAACAACATCATGGATTTGGACAGTTTCTCCGGGAAGATGTTGATAGTGTTGCAGTTGCTGTTCACATGAAAAGCGTCAGATATAGTTGTGTAATAAGTAAAAGGAGAAGCTGAGATCCCCCCACCCACACACACACACACACACACACACACACACACACACACACACACACACACACACACACACACACACACACACACACACACACACACACACACACACTTCTGCCCAGTTACCATGTGAAGTGAGTCAACAAAGGATCGTTGGTTTGAAACAGTCACAGAAATGGTCAGACACTGGGCTTGTTCACACCCGACATCAACATCCGTCTCAAGTGATTCAAACTCAAGTGGCTGACTCAGATTAGGACCGTTCACACCTGCTGTTTGAATGCATGTCCATGCATCTTGAGTGACTGTGAACAATAAACAGGGACATAGTGGCCCTCAGAGGTGTTTACTACCTCTGCGTGTTCTGCTGTACAGGACTGGATGACTGAGAATCTCCACAGACATCTTGTTTCTTCGATATTAAATACTCTTGACTTCTGTACCATCAGAGAATCTCCTCTACCTTTGCAGTCCATCAGCCCCTCCTCCCCTTTCTCACTTCCTCCCTCCCCTCTTGAGGGAGAGCGAGATGAGGGTGGGGTGTTAGAAATTAAAATCTAGTATTATCCATATGCCAGACAGCTGTACATTCCACAGCCAAGCCCAGGATCTCTGTTACAGAAATAACGGACTGACAGACAGTCAGCCCACAACAAGAGGGAGAGAGAGGGAAGAAGGAAGGAGAGAAGTTTGAGAGAAAGACAAAATATACATTTACATTCTGCAACTTGGAGCAGTTGAGTTTTCATCACCTCTTTCTTCTCTTCAGTGTTTTTTCTGTCAACACACAAGTTGTATATTACGCACGACAACAGCAACTGTTGTTAACTTTCATCAACTTTCAACAATTACTATTTTCTTTCAAGTTAGTCAGAAAAAGGCAAATCTGAAGAGTTCAGAAGCTCGACCTTGTTTTGTTTTTTTGAAATGTTGCTTGAAAAGAGAATTTTTAAGACTTAATAAGTATTTGTTTGCAGTCTGTGTGGTTTAGAAAAGTCTTGAATTTAACTGAATCTGCAGAAAACTCCATGGCAGTCGATAAATCTCTTAAGTTCTCGTAAAAAGTTTCCTCTGTATAGTTGTCAAACACTGATTTCACTGAACACACACATAAATTGAATTTGCACTTCTCGCTGTGTAAGTCAGACGTAATGACAGAACACAACATTCATAATTATTTATTTGTATTTTTTAAACCAAAGACCCACTGATACAATGACAGACTTTTACTCTGTAAACAGTGTGAAGGTGTTTTTCTCATGTACGGTCCAACCATAGTGTTTTCATGGATGATGTTTCCTCTTCAGTGTCACAGACATTAGTTGTGGTTGTGGAGCCAGTGTGGAAGCTTTTCTGGGGGTTTTCCTCAAATAAACGAGGAGATGATTGTGTCTTCAGAGACGGACAAAGGTTGAAAGCTGATGTCCATCCTCAAGAGGACGCAGACGCCCTGTCACCTGTCTCATCTCTTTGTCCACTGATTGTGTATCATTCAGTGATAAGTCCTGGGGTGTTGTTTTGTAGCAGCAGATCTATTCTTATAAACTGACACCAGAGCCTGTTCAGCCCTGACCTCTGTACTGGGACCAGACCAGCGTCCAGGAAAAGTCCAGTTAATGCTGCTGGAGTCTGGTGGGGGAGTGTTGCGCTGCTTTTGGAAATATCCATTATCAGCCAGTGGCTTTTAACTCTGCTGCCACAGAGAGCAGAGTCAGATGTTGTTGTGGCACAGTCCAGGGCCTGGAGTCGTAAAACAATAGCATGTAGCGCTGTGCTATAGCTGCTGTTTCCAGAGTTGTAAAAGTCAGTAGAGTAAAAGTCCATGTTGTGCTAAAACATGAGGCCATAAATCATTTATCTGCAGCTTTGTGGATTAATTGATTGCTTCTTCCTCACTTCCTTTGTTGGTGCGTCGCTGTGTTTCTTAAATCAGAGATTATCTAGTAGTTGAGCCGTGTGTTTAAACCTCCGGATTTGTTTGTTGGGTTCATACTTCTTATCTTATCTTCTCATGGTTGGCAGTTCAATTCCCAGCTCTTCCTAATGTGTTTTCTTGAGCAAGGCAATAGACCCAACACCTTGCATGGTGTGTTATTAAATTCTCAGTTTTCTTTGCTTTTCCTTCTCTTCATTTTCTACATATCCTCGCTTTTCACTTTGGTCTTTGTTCTCCATTTTAGATTTTACATTTCTTTTGAATTCAATGGCTCGTTTTTAGAATCTGTTAAAAATTCCTTCTGATTTAAAGTGTTAATTAGAATTTTGAAAATAGTTTTCAAACAGAGACGCTCTTTTTCTTGTCTGACTTGAAACATCTCTCTTTTTTCCTCTCCTCCTTTTCCATCCATGTTTCTTTTCCCCTCACTTCTCTCCATTCCTCTTTTCAGTCTTTCCCTCCTCTGCCCGCTCTACCTCTTCTCAGTTTTCTCTCTCCTGGGACTCTTTCCAGTCTTGGAGGCTGAGCTTTGGGATCTCTCTCTTTACTCTGCTCTATTTCTATCCCTCTCTTCTCTTTTTTTCCCCTCCTCCATTTCTTCCTTTTTATTTTTCCCTCCTCCACCTCTCCCTCTCTCTTGGAGTGTGTTTCCAGTCTCTGAGGCTGAGGATCAGATTACTCAGGGAGTCTCGAGGCTCTGGCGAGGTGGCAGTGGTGGAGGTGGAGGAGGGATGGAGCAAGGGAGGAGGCAGGGAAGGAGGGAAGGAGATCAGGTTTCACATCTCCAGTGCTCTCCTCTGTCTGCCTCGCCCCCCTCCCCCCCGGCGGCCTGGAGACAGAGTGGCTGAGCCGAGGAGGAAAACATGCAATCCACCCCTCTCCTCCTCCTCCTCCATCGTACGTCCAGCCTCTCGGTTGCAGCAGAGCAGATAAATAAAGGCAGTAAATGAGGGCTGAGCACACAGAGGGATGATTCTTCACCTTCTTCACCTCCCCCTCCATCCCTGCAGAGATATTTTATATCCTGCACCGTGTGTATTCATTCTCCTGGATGTGTGGCAAAGGTGAAACTGCTTGAGGGAGACTTTTTTTTTTGTCCAGACGACCAGAGCTGAGGATTGAACCTGGACTCAAATCAGTGAAATGTCTGTGGGAGGGAACGCAGTGGGGCCGCTCCCGTGCTGCTGTTTGTAATTGTATAGACACTTGTAGCTTCAGCAGCAGCAGTCTGTCATGTTTGTGTTTTGTTATTTTCTGTCTTTATGCTCTAATTTAATTTAAAAGATTCTTAGTTTTGCTTACTGAGGATCACTGGTTCAATAAAATGGAAGCCCTTTTTATAAGTAGTGGGAGCTGCAACTAACTATTCTTATCATTATCAACAGCTAATCAGTTATAAAATGACTCTAAATTTCAGAAATTAGGAAAAAATATCAATCACTGTATCTTAAGAGTTTTAAGTGTCTTGTTTTGTCAAAAATATTCATGAAATGGGGTTTTATGTGAGAAAGCAAATATCCGAGGCAGTTGCTCTGGGCATTTTCTGGAACTTTTCCTGCCAGCCCCCGAGTATAATGTCATTCAGATGCACAACTGGAAGAAAATAATTATATCAGGATGAGAAGGACTGACAACAACAAGTTGCAGGGACAGTTAGAGACTCATTTATTATTGATATTTCATGTCCTGTCTCCTGCAACCTCAGGCTCTTCATATGTGAACTCCCACAAAAAAAAAGAAAATGTCCACACCCAATTTTACCGAGTTTATATCTGAAAACAGCTATAGATTTAAACTGAATGATAATAACAGAATAATCGATAAATAACTAGTTTTTGTTTCAGCCCTAATTTGTTATTCCTTGAATGCACAAAATATAAATTATCAGTTTTCTGACTCTGATGATTGGAAAACTTACATTCACGACAACCTAGCTGTTAAATTTAATTATTGTAGCTCACATCTTGTGCAAATCTTACACTGTTTGTTCACTTGTGCCAAGATATTCTCAATATTTTCAAACCAGATTTCTTGTGGTCTAACAAACAGATCTTTGTGCGACACTCGGTTCTCTGCCCTGACTTCAGCTGAAGGTCGAATCAGCGTCCATGTTGACCGTCTCCAGCGGCTCCAGTCGTCCTTTAATGGTATTGATCTCTGCCTTAAATACACTCAGCCCATCCCAGTGAATAATTCAGATTGCCCCGACCACAGCGGCAGCAGAATGTTCCTGTTTGGTCCGACAGAAAACATTCTCCTCTTCTGCACGCTGTGGTCGCCTCTATTTTAAGTCAAACCTGACTTTTCCACTCGCTGTGAAAATGAGATTGTGTGTGTTTTTGTGTGGTCGTGTGACAGCAGGGAAGACAACTGCATTCCTCAAGAGTTCAAAAAATCTGAGAGGTTGAGCGGACCTCAGGGATGGAGTCAGATCTTTATATATAGCTCACACCAATGTTTTCTCTTCCGTCACGACAAAACCTCGTCACTGAACAATGACTTACTGCAGTAACTAACTCTAGCTTGGTTTTTCGCTTGAGTGTTTGTCTCTGGAAGTCAGTGAAACATTGTTGTACACTGTTGTTCCTCTATGCTGCGTTGTAGACCACTCGGACCACGTTTTGTATCATACACCTGATTCAGTTTATTATATTTTACATTCAAAGAAATAAATTGATCTACGCATTCAGAGAGTACTCGGAGTTATACTTACAACAGACACCCTGAACAGTTTGTCCATTGATTCATTAAGTCCACCGATTAATCAGCAGGTACTTTGTTAATTGGCTGTTTAATATATTATATAAAGGCCATATTTTCCCTATTTTCTTACAATTATTTCATAATATAATCTGGAAATTAGCTGCAGTGCCTCTTTCTAAGCTTTGAACAGGAACCAGGATCACTCTCTTTGTGGCTTCTTCTCATTTATTGTGGTTTAAACTTCTGACTTTTAACTCCCCTGGTTTCATTAAGAGCAGATGACCTAAAACCCTCATCTCATATTTTGACTTCTTTAATGTGTGTAGTGATTTTGTCAGTTTAACAACACTTGGGTTTATGTAGAAATCGTAATGATCTAAAACAAACTAAAAATGTAATTGTTCCATTTAGGAAATCTCTCTTGTTTGAAGGATTTTAAATAATACAACAGTAAACCAAAGGTCTACTTCATAAAGAGGACAGTCAAAGCCCTTGATTCAATAACAAATAACTCTTAATAACTTTCTAAATCGGTGTTTCTAACCTGCAGGAACAGTCAAACGGAACCAGAGCACCACATGGAGGTCTGGTTGAGTCGAGTTCCTTCTTCATTCTTGAGGGAGATTTGCTTTTGCTTTCTCACTAATCCTCCTGCCGGATAGGTGCAGAAAACCCTCTGAAGTGACGGTGGCCCCTGACCTCCATCCCGACCCCTGGCCCCCTGACCCCATTGTCCTGACCCCCTGTCAGCTCGCAAGTAACACAGTCATCTCCTTCTCTACCTGGATTAGAGCGTCTGATCGACTTCACAGTGATCAGTGGTGAAGATATCGCCGTTATTCACAAGAGCAGATGCTTTCTGTGGTTGACTTAGGCAGTTTTGTGAGAGAGGGGTGTGGCCACTTGGTGTGTTTGTGGTCCAAGAAAAGGCTGAAATCAGAAAGTGCTTGGAACTTTATCATTGTTATGTACTGTTTGTTATTAATAGATTAATTCCACAAAGCAACAGAGATTATTTTATGTTATTCTTTTAAGTAGCTGTGAAAACTTTATGAGAAGAGGGATTTGCAACCAAGAAAAAAATCTTTTTGTCTTGGTAATTTCTGAATCCACACTTTGGAGTCTGGCGAACTGCAGGAGGACGTTTCTCAGGCCAAACTCTACGCAGCAGGCAGTGGTTTAATATTCTTGGCCGTCCTGCAGGTTGTAGCCATGAGGAAACATCAGCCCAGCACACAAACCTCATTGCTGAGTTTTCCCACTCCGCCCCGGCTCTTGTGAATGCAGCGCTGCTCCCTCCCTCCCTCGTTTCTGGTCTTTAATTTCAATTAGCTCTGGCTGCTGGTTGACTTTGATGGCATTAGTCCCTCCTCCCAACCTCCACACTCGTCCCTCAGCTCTCCTCTCTCCTCTGTTGGTTTTATGAAAGCTGCCGGCTTTAACTGCTGCGATCAGGATCTGAATGCTTCCCTTCACTTCCTACCCACTTCCTACCCCCCCCCCCCCCCCCCCCCCCCACACACACACACACACACACACACACACACACACACACACACACACACACACACACACAGGCGGGGAGTCCTTCTAGCAACAGATAATAAAACGATGCAAGTGTTCAGATGTTTCCTGGCAACAAGATGCTTTTATTAGATTAAGAAAACAGTGAGGCTGAGGAGGAAATAAACCAGTGTTTTGGCCTCCTCGGGTCATGGTTACTCACGTTTTTACTGCAGTTGGAGTGAAGGGATAAAAGTAGATGTGGTTTTCTGAACTGCTACTAATAGCATGCACAGTTCTGGAGGTGGTGCTAGCTGACAAAACCAGGTAAAACGTGTGATAGGGCTGCAACTAACTAGATAATGGGTAACTATTTGATAAAACAAAGAAAAACAGCTGACATTAAGGCACAAATAATCTATCATCAAAAATAATTGTACCTTTATCAAATATCATTGCAGCTCTGAATGAACCACCTTTTGCTGTGAAGGAGCTGTTTTTGCTCGTGGTATCACAGTGTGATAGAAATTTAAACAAGCGTCACAAGATAACAAGATAAACAAGAGTCAAGAATTATGGTCTGGTGACTTGTCGGTGGCCTGACATACTTTTTACAACAGCCGTGAACAAAGGTGCTGCAGAGAGAGCAACAATTCGCTGAAGCAGTGATTCTTCACTGTAGAAAATGTCTTTCACAATATTCTACAGGAAAAATAATATTTTGTTTCATTTGAGCAACAGAAAAACCCAAAAATACTAACTTTACTATGATGTTTCCACTGTGATGTCTTCAGATACTCAACCAAGACTTCAAAAACGTGTCTCTGGCTACATCCACACAACTACAATTTAGTTTTAACGTAACTCTGTTGCTATGGTTTCACCATGTGTCCAGACTACTTAGGAGTTCTTGAAGTTTGGAAACACTGCTCAAGCCGTTTCAGTTTGAAAACTCTGATTCTGAGCTAAAACACTTGCGTGAATGGCAATTGGTTTGGTTTCTAAAACAGAAAGATATTGATACTGCTGATAAACGATCAAGTTTGAACAAGCTGGAGAATATGAGCCGATTTTTTTTTAAACTCTGGAGCTCAGCTTGTATTTCTGTGTGTTTATGTGTCATCACTGGCTGCATACCTCCGTCTGCCTCTTACGTGAGGACTGGTTTCACAGCTTTCTCCTTACATTGTGGTTTCACACCTTCATCTGACACGTCGCTCACAACGCTGGAATTTAAATTTAACCATCGGTTCCACTTCAAAACAGACGTGGAACTCAAACTACTTTGCTGCTACAGGCTTCCAAACTAATGATTTAAATGGTTTAAATAATAGCTTTAACAGTTGAGGTTAAACAAATGAAACTTGAAAAATAACCTCACTTCTGATGTGTGAGCCTACTTCGATACAAGGTTGGATGACAGGAAAGTGTCTTTCAGAGCAAAGTACCTCACAGTCTGTGCAGGATTGGAAAAGTCCAGCTCTTCATCTCAGTATTTGTTTTCCTGCTCATGTGGTGTAAACAATAAGGTCAGGTGTGTGTGTGCATGTGCGTCTGTTTCATAAAAATCTGTCTCCACTTGTGCTGCAGCTGCTTTCAGTCAGATATTATCTGAAGTATTTGTATTATTGAGGTTTGGGACCTTTTTGTGTTTTTTCATGTAGATTTGAGAAATGAGCAGTGAGCGTGAAAAAGCAGCAGAAAATGTCCAGTGAAGAAGTCGACAGCGTCTCATATTGATTTTCCCTCTGCTTCCTGTTTCCCTGCGTCTCTCTCCCACTGTTGCTTTTCCTTTAAATAGCCGGTTCCTCTGTTTGCGGGTATAAACGGCCCAGAGGGACGTGAACACTGCAGCTTCCACTGAGGCTAGACTGCACATTAGCAAAGTGAAGTCAGTGATGCACCATCTTCTTCATCATCATCTCTCCCTCAGGCCGGCTTTGATTCTAGTATTTTCTTTTGTGAATTAGAAAAAAAACCAAGCATGAAATGCACTGAATTGAAATGACAGAAGTTTTTCCCTCAGCGAGTTACACAGATTTTATGAAGCTGTTAAACATCCTCTTCTTCTCCAATTTCAAGGAGTTACTAATTCCTGGTACTAATATATAAAAATTGTCAATGATTTCTAAGACGTCGTTATCAAACCTTTATGACCAAAATGTTATTGAGGTTTGATAATTTAAAGTTTGACCATAAACTTTATCATAAATAACTAAATAAAAAGAAAACAAATGCAACCAAATATATAGAACTTGAATTAAGACAATACATTTTTTTAACATAAAATATAAGCAGAAATGCAAATTATTTTCCGCATTGATTTCTACTCCTCTTTATATTTGATGTTTTATCCATTGAATTAGCTGATTTATTTGTCTTAACTTTATTAGCTATTGTACCGTGTGAGTAAATGAACAGCCTGATTTATTCTCCAGCAAAGTTTTCTCTTTACCATCCTGAAGTTTTTCACTTTTTTACTTATCTGTTTCCACTCAGCTGTTTGTGTTCATCATAGTTCACATAAAAATAGTTGAATGAAAAGCAGAGCTGTTTCACTTCAGTTTATCCTTGTGTGTGGGAGAGCAGGATCTGTTTTCCCTTCCGTCTGTCTCTTTTTCTTGGCACCACCAGTGTGTGTGTGTGTGTGTGTGTGTGTGTGTGTGTGTGTGTGTGTGTGTGTGTGTGTGTGTGTGTGTGTGTGTGTGTGTGTGTGTGTGTGTGTGTGTGTGTGTGTGTGTGTGTGTGTGTGTGTGTGTGTGTGTGTGTGTGTGTGTGTGTGTGTGTGTTGGACAGGGAGGCCGCAGCTGTTTTTTCGCCAACCTCGTGACCGCTCTCAGCCCCCGTCTTCGGACATCTATTTTCTCCTCGTCTGTTCTATAATAAATCAGCGGCTGAATCCCCACTGCTTTTCTTTTTTTCTTTTTTTTTTTTTTCAAACCCCTGGGGTTGAGCTGAAAACGCACGCACACACACACTCTCTCCCACACACACTCTGTGGAGCTGTCGGTCAGCTCATCAGCACACTTTTCCACACTGTCTTGAGTACATTTTCCAGCTGAGTGTGTTAGTTTTGGCGGCAGCAGGGTGGTGTCGTGTAACGCCAGAGCCTCCACGCCCTCCTGAAAAAGCTGCCACTCACTGCCACCCCGACCTTAGACCTCAACAGTGATTTCAACCTCATTTTATTAGTAAACATCAGTACAGATCTTGTAGAATTTTACGCTGGATATTCCTTCACCGCAGAGGACGAACCCTTTTTTAATGATCTTTCCTGCAGCGCCACCATCAGCACAAACTGCATTTATCTGGCTCATGGTTGTGCAGTGGTCGTAGTAGTGTTGTGTTGTAGTATAATTCGGGTTTAGGAATTTGAACTGCCCACTTTTATTTTGATAGTTCTGCAGCTGTGTGAACAGCATCCTGCTCAGTGTCTCAGACTCTGAAGTGGTCGGCTGGTGTTTGGTTCTCTCTGCTCTCTGAGTGAATATTAACTAACTCTCCTGACGTCTGCCTCCCTGACTAAATAAAGCCTCCTCTGAGGAGCTCTGTGCCGTCAAATAAAAAGGTTTCTGTGTTGGCGAGGATAAGGAGGACGCGCCGACTGTCAGCCACACTGCTCCACTTATCTCCTTACAAACGACAACAAGCCACGCACACACTGATCTAATGATGGAGTGGACTCATGTCCAGGCGTCCTGTAGGAGCTTGTGCAAGTCTGTGGGGTGATTCTATTGGTCCTTGAGGAGGTCTTAGGAATCTTGGATGAAGTTTTAATCAGATCTTGAGGGTTTTTTTGTCTTACGGGTTGAATTAGATGTGATGTGATGCAAGAGTCGCTGTCGGGTTGCAGAGACTCAGTGATAAGATGAAAGTAGATGGCGATGGGATGCACAGGACTTTAGTGAGGTTCCCAAGGCGTTAAGCGAGTGTTTACGTGAGTGGTGTTGGAATTCAGTGTAGTGCCCTAGTGTTTCATATAGGTTTTATGTGAATGGACTTTTTAACATGTCTGTGGCAAAGGGAGTTTCTCTCCTGCACAGAAAACACTGACGCTCCTGAAACACCTCGTCAGTCGTCTGGACCAACCCTCTGTATCATTGTGATGTCACGATGCCCCACATTTAGTCTGGCAGGCCTCATAACAAAGCAGGTAGAGTGAGAGCTTTCATGTCCTACAGTTGCTGGAAGTCGTTGACCAATCACAACGGAGTGGGCCAGTTGGCCAATCGGAGCGGACCTGGCTTTATCAGGAGGAGGGTCTTAAAGAGACAGGAGCTAAAACCAAGTGTTTGAGACAGAGGCTGAAAAGAGGAGCTGCAGCGATGGACAGTCTGAGGACGTGTGATCATTAGAGCCTGAAAACATTTAAGTAATAACACTAATTAAATGTATTAACCGGAATATGAGAGAAATATGTTTACATAATAAAAACATGGCTAGATTAAAAAGTGTGTGTGTGTATTTCCTGCTGGTTTTCAGGCTGCCTTCTCTCTGCTTCTTTTTCTGATGCAACAGATGAGAGAGAGAGAGAGAGAGAGAGAGAGAGAGAGAGAGAGAGAGAGAGAGAGAGAGAGAGAGAGAGAGAGAGAGAGAGAGAGAGAGAGAGAGAGAGAGAGAGAGAGAGAGAGAGAGAGAGAGAGAGAGAGAGAGAGAGAGAGAGAGAGAGAGAGAGAGAGAGAGAGAGAGAGAGATATTTTAAGAGGGTTCCAATGATCCTTGAGGGGAATCTAGGATCTGCTGGATTTGAGAGGTTCCCATGGCTCTTAATGGTGTTCCCCTTAGTGACTTGTCGATTACAGTCGTCCTTGACTGATTCCTTACTTAGGTTTCACTGTAGCATGACTGATCTTAACAGGACAGATATTTGTTATGATTAAACGGTCTGAACCACATCACATAAAAGCTGTAAAAGTAAACATATTTATATTTCGTCTACATGTTTATATCTATCATATCTAAACTATATGTGACATTCCCAGAGGTGCACATTGTACCAGATGCTAAAGAGTTCTTACATGTTTACCTGGTATCGCACCTGACCGCAGTAAATCTAGCTGCACTTCACTCAGTGTCAGTTTAAATATCTGGAGTTGTTCAATTTCCAGGAAAATGCCAACACAGAATTTTAGTTGATGTTCCAAGTGGGGCAGAGACCACTTCAGATAAACAACGTAATCATGGAGATATTCCAGTTCACTCCTGGAAGCTCATGAGTTGACATTGGATGGATGTTATTTATCTCGAAGGCTGATGATTATTGATTATTAACATGTTTGTTTCTTCCTGGTCTCTGTATTTCAGGTCGGTGGTCGTGATGTTGTCCTAAATTTGGCCGGCCACCTCTGCTTCAAGTCTACAATTCCCATGGAGCTGTGCACCAACACACACACTGTTCAACCATGGAGCCACCATTCAGGTATGGAAAGACACACACACTTACACACACTTACACACTTACACATGGTTCCAGCTCAGTTCCCTTCAGTCAGTGTAACGTCTGCAGGATGTTTATTGTGGTCTCATGAAAAACATTACTGGTTGGCTCTCTGCTCCCTTTGTTACTCTCTCTCTCTCTCTCTCTCTCTCTCTCTCTCTCACACTCACACTCACACACACACACACACACACACACACAGAGAGAGAGAGAAAACATAAACATGACTTTTTTGTGCACAGGCACCAGTGATTACTTCTTATAACTTGATTATCCAAACCTCCCCCAACCCATCTCCCCTGTTTTAGAGGAGATTAACCTTTGACCCCCTGAGCTGAACTGATGGCAGCGTAGGCCAATCAGGAGGCTTCCTGGCTTTTAATTGCAGGCTGTGATTGGGTCATTTGAGCTGTCATCTGGTTTGATTAATAACCTCGGTACAGGAGAGCAGGAAGAGCGCTGATTACACAGAGCCTGAAGGTTGTGTCTCCATCTCTGTGTGTGTGTGTGTGTGTGTGTGTGTGTGTGTGTGTGTGTGTGTGTGTGTGTGTGTGTGTGTGTGTGTGTGTGTGTGTGTGTGTGTGTGTGTGTGTGTGTGTGTGTGTGTGTGTGTGTGATATAGGTGAAGTAATACTTTGTAAAGAGAAAAAAAGTGTGTGTAATTGTGTGTGTTATAGGTTGAGTATTTGACATAAACATCTGGAATGTGGGTTGGACTTTGTGTGCAAAAGATGAAGTCATGTGAGGAAAGATCGTGTGTTAAAACAAACAATTTGATTGATGAAAAGATACTTGACAGCTATTTTGATCATTTTTCAAGCAATTTTATTTAAACAATATCAACAAAACCAGACATTTAAAGACGTGAACTTCAGCTCTGAGAAGTTATGATGGGATTGTTTTAATTTCTTGACCTTTCAAAGAATAAGTGATTAATTGATTAATCACATTAATGAAAATAATTGTTAGTTGATGCCTTAAATAACAGTGGTTTTCGGGATCTTTGACCTAAAACTTGATCAAAGTCAAGAAAAGGTTCAGAAACTGCTAAACAGTTTCTAAATGTTTCATGTCGCACTGTTTCTTTAACACCCAAAGACTTGTTGATGAGTCAAGAGCTGCTTTTGTTTCCTTAAAAGCTCAAATCCTCTGATGATCCTTGCAAACCTCCGTCTATCAGCTGTGATGGAGTCACTTTTTCCTGAGAACTTTGCCATACGCGATGAGTTTCCTGCGAGTACGTGACTGTATGTATGTTGAAATGAGGCAGATTGGTGCCTTTGTTTCAAACAGAGCCGTCCAGTCTGCAGCACAAAATCACTCCCATATGTCCTTCAGCAGTCCCCCCACCCCCCCCCCCCCCCCCCCCCCCCCCCCCCCCCCACCCCCCCCCCCCCCCTGCCCTCCACATGCCGCCCAGCACACTTCCCTCACTCGCTCGGCTCGGATCCGATTGGCCCGGCCTGGCTCGGCTTGAAGTACAACCTGGTGACCTGCGACAGTGTGTTTTTAACAACCGACTCAAAAGTACAGATTTTACATAGAACATTTAAAACTCTGAAGGATCCCAGGTAAAAAATGAGAAACTGACAAATCGGAGTACTTTGGTGCGTTGATTGTGTTCGGACTTGTTTTCGTTTTACAGCTGGATCTTCAGATGCTACGATAAATAACTAGATTTTAATTGAACATCTTTGCTCCGCAGACAACATAAAACTATTGCTACGTTTTTTTAAAAGAAATGGGTTCTTATGTTTATATTCTCACATTATTAGTTTTATTTTTTGCAGATGTGTTTTGTCACTGACACAATTTTTCTGTAGAAGTATGAAATTTCCTTCCAGAGGTTTATTTATATTAGTGCATTTAAATCAAACACAGTCCTCTTGTGAAGTGACCAATATGTGGAAATAACCACGGCTGTTTGAGTGTTTTTGGAGTTGATGTTATCTTGACTGCAGCTCAGTGAACGCACCCCCAGTGGACGACAGGGTCTGAATTCTGCTCTTTATCAGAATCTCTGCAGTTGGGTCATAAATTCCTCAGACACTCCTGTGACTGGTTTATGAGTCAGTGTGGTGAGCTTCACTCCTCCTCCTCCTCCTCCTCCTCCTCTTCTTCTTCTTCTGTGGAAGGCTTAAGAAGCTAAGAATGCGTTATTACTATTACATGTGGTTGAAGGAATATTCCTGGGCTGTCGTTAACTATTCTGGAAAAAGAGAACTGAGAAAAATTTAAAACCATTTTCTGACGCCACATTTTCAATCTGTATTTACATATTTTATCATTTTACAAACCTGACCAGAGTTACTGCTCTGGTCGTACAAACAAAAGCTGTAACTGCTCAGACTTATATCGATCTGGTGTTCAGCTCTGAGAGGTTGGACTAAAGTCATAAGTTATCAAAGCTTTGAGTCACATAAACCTGTGGCCTGGGCTGTAGCACACACACAGAATAAAACACACCCTTCTTGAGGGCCATCAGATGCCTTTCCTCCTGTCTGAACTTGTCACTCATCACTGTCCTCAGACAATTTTAAGCAGGTCAGTGTGAAGCGAGCTGATTTTAAACCTGCTTCCTTACCGACTGAAAAGTCTGAGCAAATCTTTAGTACCATCTGAATTTGCATCCGTAACTTTCTGCTTTTGCACTTTGAGTTTATTCTCATACAAGTTCACAAAGAAATCAGGACCACCTCTGTCGGTGTATGGTACGTGCACAGCTCCATGGCCTGGCTGTAGTTTCCAAGGCAACACGGTGGATGAAACCATCTCGGCCTCCCGTCACGGAGTCCAGCCTCAGACCAGACCACCCACACATATACACACACTCGCACAGCGCCAGTATTCTGTCTGCTACAATTACAGTTATATTTGAGTTTAATGTTTTTATGTCTCTGTGGAAAGTTGTCAGAGCTTCAGTGTCTCCCAGTTTCCACTCCTTCATACTGGGATCAAACCAGTGATGCAGCAGCTGAGGCAGAAAATGGCGTTTTTAAAAACATAAAGAAACTTTGAACATCGGAGTCTGATTGGCTGTGGTGACCTCAGTTTCAGTTTTTGTAGAGAGTCGGTTAGAAAGGACTGACAGCAAATGAGGCTGGAGAATCAAACAACTCAGTGCGACAGTGTTTTGGTTTCTGGTCTCACATTCACCATGGAGGACGCTATCGGAGCTTATATTTCCTGGTGTGTGTTTTTTTGTGTGTAACATTTTGAGTAGGAAAGGGGAAGAGAACAAGGAGTCAGTGGAGAGGAGGGCTGGTATTAATGAGCGGCAGAGATCAGTAGACTGGCAGAAGACTTGAAACAATCTAAAGATGGCAGCTTATGATACTTTTTTCTTACCTTTTTATAGTGAGAATCATGACACAAAACTTGAATTAGAATATAACCTACTTTTTTAAAAGTAAAATATAGACTAATACTCATCTTTTGTGCTTTGTTTTTTCTGTAAAATATACATTTTCTAATAAAAAACATAAACGCAGACACTGATGTGTCAGTAAAAACACGGGCAGGTTTTTATCGGTTGAGTTATGTAATGAAAATATTAAAATGTGCATACATTTTGTTTGAAAAGAATTTTTTTTTTTACACTGTTGTGACGAGCAGTTTCCACCATTCTTTAGACTGAAAAGCTGATCAATCAATCGATGATGGAAAATGGAAAAGGATTTTTAGTCGCAGCCATTTGTGGATGCAGAGGAGACATTGTTTTTCAGCAGCAGCTAACTGGTTTAACTGGGAGGACTGCACAGGGAATGTCCAGCGTCCACTCCATCATCAGTGTGATTTATGATCATAATGTTATTTTTATGGTCTGAGTGTATTTGTTTTATGACTCAGCTGTAGGACAAAGGCAACACTGTGCCGGTGATGGATAGACCTGTTTCTATGGTGATTAGAGTGATTAAAAACACCTTCAGGGTCTGAACCACATCGTGCTGCTTTATTACTTTTATTACTCTGTGACCAGACTCGATGTCTTTCTGTACACCGAGAGTCTCCAGGTCGGCGGGAAAGTGTGACAGCATCAGGACCAAAATTAATGGCTTATTCAGTCAGTGATTGGTTCATATTGATATAAAGTAGCTGAGGCTGCATGTCATTAATGTTTACTGTACATGTCAGACCTTAAACCTGTGACACCCCTGTGGATGCTGGGTAATCGGTCCTGCTGTAACGCAATAAATGAAGAGGAGAGGAATTGATGAAGTAAATCCTCCAGTTTGTAGCTGCAGCTGCTCAAATCTCCAGTCAACCTCTAATGAAATTACACTTTGTTTCTGTCCACTCGCTTATCTGACGCACACACACTAAACACACACACAAAGAGATAAACAAATTACAGCTAACTCAAGGCTCTGAGCTCACTACACTAAGGCTACAAGGGAGTTTTTGCTCTGCATCTGAATGAATCCCCGTCCATACTACTCACCTTAAAAACACATGTCACATGACCATTCACGTACACTGATCATGTGGTGTAAACAGGAAATAGATTGTCTCCTCTGCAGTTGGTTGTTTAGGTAAAAAAAGATACTACAATGGAGGAACAGCGATGGTGAAAAGTAAGAGCAGGGATTTCTTTTTCAGAGCGACGACGAGGTGGAACTGTTACTGTTCATAAATTTTTTTAATTTTTACACCATCTAAATTAAAAATTTTAACTCATTGATAACTGTAGTCATACAGTAGTTACTTAATAGTTACCTGTAACTAAACCCTCAGGGTTGTGGGTTCAATTCCCAGTGAGCTTTTCCTTTTCTGTTACTTGAGGATCGTTTAGAAATCATCCTCTGAATGTGTCATCAACAAACTCCACTGTAGAAGAAGAGCGAGAGGTTTTAAGATACATGGTGGGATTAAATAATGAGGAAGAGGAAGATTAAGATAAGGGAAAATACAGGTAGAGGATGCAGGGAGGAAGAGGCCCGCAGTGCCACTCGTCGTAGCTCAGGGTATTCTGGGTATTCTTATGCTAATCCATCGCTGGGGATGAGGCGCAGAGCAGCCAAGCAAACAATGGCAGTGGAGCCAGAAAGTCTGGCCTGCAGTCTCCCAGGCCCTGAAAGGCATGTCGGGCAGGGCGCCGACACCATCGGGAGGCTGCTGCAGCACCCAGAGGCCTGCCTGCAAGGAGGGGCCCCTGGAGGGGATGGGGAAAGGGGCCAAGATGGAGGGAGGGAGAGAGGATGGAAAGAGAGAGAAGAGGAGAAATGAGAAGCAGCAGGAAGGGAAAAGGAGGAGGAGAGATGGAGAGAAATAAGGGAGATGGAAACCTGGGGAGGGGAGGGAGAGAGAAATGGAGAGTGAGGGAAGAAAGATGAGGAAAAAAGGGGGAGGGACCAAGATCATAAGAGAGAAATGAAGAAGGGAAGGAGCTAAACGTAAACAATGAAACAGGAAAAGAGGAAATATGATTCTGGAAAGGAAAGGTGATGAGGGAGAGAAAGAAGGCGTTATAAAGATGATTCTCACTTTTCAAATGAAACTACAAAGATTCCTGAACTCTCTGTTTGCAAACAGGCGTCCAATAACACGCTGATGCATGTTATTGGACGCCCACAGAATTAAATTAATCTATGGCGGCAACAGACTCCGAGTGACAGGTACAAAGAGTGAAAGAGAAGTTCTCCCATGATGGAAACAACTGCATTGCATGTCACCACTGCAGCTAAAACCTGTAGGTGTGACCTTCTGCTTGCAGGGGTGTGATGGAAACGGTACATCTCACACAACTTTACTGTTTCCTCCCTAATGGAAACATGACTGATTTACCTCATTAATGTGCACACACTGATAAATATGTATATTTCTGAGATTAAAGACATTTTCTGTCTTAACCTCAGTTGCTTGTTTTCAGGTGGCTGCAGTCCCATTAAGACTTTAACTCCTCCAATTAGTCAATTATACGATTGACAGAAAATTAATCAGCATCTTTTCTTGACTATTGAATAATTGTTATCTTATCAATATGTATTTATATCTTCTCAAATGTGAGCATTTGCTGTTCTGTTTAACGTCATCGTGAAAAGAATGTCTTTGGATTTTAGACTTTTTTTTATAGATGTCACTTTGAGCACTAAATGATTAATCAGTAAACTGAAGCAGTGACGACCCAAATATCTTCATAACTGGACAGATAATGTGTAATACATGTCAAAACAAAGAAATTTAAACAGTCCATCCCAGCGTTGTCATTAATATTCTGCCCCAGCACTGATCCCAATCTGTCTCATTACTGCATTTATTTATGGAGCTCAGGAGCTTTGGGCCCCCGCTGCTCCTCCAATCAGGACTCAGCATCCTTTATTTAGTCTGTCGCTGTTCTTCCAGAGCAGGAAGAGGAGACACATTAAGGCCTGATTATTGATGTCTGACCCCACTGCTGCAGTCCGTCCAGAGGGGGAGAGGAGATTGGGCAAAGTATTCGGGATGGATCATTAATAACCTGCACCTCCCTCACTGTTCTCCTCTTGCTCGGTCCAGAGTCAATTTACAGCATTTTAACAGTTGTCAGAGGAGGTGGAACATCGTCTGAGAAGCAAAACAAACCCAGACGAGCAAAACAAGCTCTGCAATAAACTGTTTAACCATTTTCAATCTCCCAAAAAGAGTCTTTTTCACTTACCAAACCAGTCAAAATTGTTTCTTGGACCAGTATAAAATAATATAACCAGTATAGCCATTGTTGGAATTTAACCTGTAACGCTCACAGCGTCATTGTGTCACTGAGACCAAAACAAATCCACAAGCTGAAGTTAAAATGGAGACTAATCCGAGTAATAATAAAAGTCATCCCAGCGGAACTTGGTGTGCTTCCTTCATTGAACTTTGCTGTAGGAGCCACCAGCCACAGCAGAGTAATATCATTTTACATGATAGTTTTTATAGCCGGGTACTTCTCCAGCCAAATGAAAAGTTATTATACCCAGAAGCAGACAGCTTCTCTAAAAGCCTTACAAGAGCTCTGTTTCTTCTACAAGCCTAAACCCTCTGCTTTGGTTTCAATTCCACCAAATTTCCCAACATCCCTGGAGAGGTGTGACCTCAAATTCCTTCCCCTGTTGGGGGGAGGCTGGCCTGCTATGGCTCAGCGGTTCCCTATAAGGGCCGTTTATTCTGTACAGGTGGGACCGCCAACAATACCTCCTTTCATTCCCGTCACGCTGAATGCTCCTCCTCCAAGACTCTTGATGTCAGGTCCAGCTAGCCGGAGCAGCTATGCTACATTAACCGCTGTTAACTCAGGAGACAAGATGAGGATGAGGGAGACAAGAGGGGACAGACCAGTGGACATAGTTCGTCTTTGAAGGGAGAGGACACGGGGTCGAATCCCACAGCAGCCAATACATATCAGATATACCATGAGTGGAAAGCCTGGCGATGTCTGTCAATACAAACCTTAATTAATATCAATCCCCCTCAGTTGTCTGCCAGGACCTTTCTTTGTGTCAACTTTATTTACATTAGTGATGAAATTATTCATCTTTTAATTGGAAGAAAATCTTATTTATTATTTCATCAGGAAAACTTTCAGTCACTTGCTGGCTCTTGCTTGATGGCGGCAGAGATGGCGGTAATGCAGCTTGCTTGGTTTATTGGCGGGTAGCAACCAACAAGAGCTACAAATACAAAAGAAAACACAAATACAACTAAATATATATAGAACTTGAGTCAAGAAAATAAACAATGTATTTACATAATATAAGTAATGTACATATTTTCTGGATTGTTTATTCTGTAATCACACGTAAGTAAAAATAGGTCTGTGAAAGGCTCATATTGGTCGATTGTTTCGGCCAATCGAAAAATATTTTATGAAGCATGCAGCTGTTTTTTCATAAAAGATTCAAATATCTAAAAGATTGAATCTTAAACAATGTGCTGTTGTAAGCTTATCAACCACTCGGACACTTGCGTTCACACATGCACCTCCTCCAGAGAAAATAAGGAGGAACTGCAGAGTTCAGTGCTTGTCTGAAAGCAGCTTTAGTGTCCAACCAAGCACCAGAGATTGTTACCTCAACGCTGCCAATGATACCTTGATCATTTCAGGATCTGCTTGTCCCAAACCACTTAACCGGCCATGAACATCGTAAATGTAGTGGTGGATATCTGAGGAACACGAGTCACAGGAAACTGGAATCTGGGTTAAACAAAGTTGCTGCATCGCTCTGTGTTAACGTCTGCTTGGGGAAGAAGGAGATTGTTGTTCGACTGAGGAACAGACTGAAGGGTCAGACGAGTTTGAACATGACTCTGCACAGGAGGAGGAGGAGTGAAAGTTACCTGACACCTAAAGGGTTCCTCTTTTACAGGATCTGGCTCTGGTTTTCATTGTAAGGATATTTTATTTCTCTGTGGGATTTATTGCTTGTTGACCGATGATTCTCTCAGCCTCCAGTGTGACGACGTGTGTTTTTTAAACGGTTTCAGCCACGGAATCTCCACGTCAGTCAGTTGTGTGTGTGTGTGCATGCGCGCGCAGTCATCTTACCTTGGTGTTTTCAAAGGGAAGTGGATGTGTTGGGTGTGTGTGTGTGCTTGTGTGAAGTATCTGGGAGGAGACATGCTTCCTGTCGTGGGGGCTCACAACTGACGGTCCTTCCTGAGCCTGCCTGGTCTTGCCCTCCCTCCCTCCCTCTGTCTGAATGTGTCTTTGTGTGCGTTATCTTTCCGAGCTGCTGCTGTTGTTGTTGTCGGTGTCTAAATGGAGCGAACAGCCAAAAAAACAAACTCCAGGTTTTGTTGTGGCAGCGAGGTGAAGATTCTTCCACTTTCTGTTAACGACACAGCGACGCCAATACTCAGACGTGTGTGTGTGTGTGTGTGTGTGTGTGTGTGTGTGTGTGTGTGTGTGTGTGTGTGTGTGTGTGTGTGTGTGTGTGTGTGTGTGTGTGTGTGTGTGTGTGTGTGTGTGTGTGTGTGTGTGTGTGTGAAGCTCCCTCATACACATACAGTATCACAGTATACACACTCACTCCAGTGGGATTCCTACAAGAGGGCATTCAGTCCTTTTTGACATATTGGAGATAGATGTTGACAAATGGTAAAATAACTGTCACCATTATAACGTATTAGCGATGTACATTCCAGTCCTATGGGATTATGAACTGCTTCATTACAGGTTGTGTTCATCTGAGAAATGTTGGATTAAAGGCAACTGGACTTCGTTGTTGATACTTGAAGATGTTTCGCCATCTTATCCAAGAGGCGTCTTCAGTTGTAACTGACTCGTTGGGAGATCTGGGTCTGTAATGTCTGTGGGGTCGTTATTGAGGCCCACATGACCACTGACATACACTGGTCTTGTGCACACCAGTCTAACAGGAAGTAGATTGTCTTCTCTGCGGTTGGTTGCTTACTTACAAAGAATACTACGAGCAAGGAACAGCAATAATGAAAAGTAAGAGCAGGGATTTCTTTTCTTGGAGCAAAATTAAGTTTTAGCAATATTTCTTTAACTAAAATGTAGTGTGGATGTAGCCTTGCTTTGATCCTGCTCCTGGCTGTTGTAACGGAAGTCATTATCGATGTTGCAGTCAACTGAGAACAAGTGTAAACTGTGGACGGCCCCTTAGGTCCCGACTCAGCAGTTTACCTACAACTGAAAAATAAGTGACACTCCTTCGATGACAGAAAGAAAGAAGGACTTCTAGGTCCGAGCGGAAAGACCATTCCTCACCAGAGGAGGAGGTCCATAACAGCACTTATCCCTCATCTACAATGTTGTCCTTTCATTCTTTCCCAGGACATTCAACAAACATTCACTCTTGACCTCATGGTTCCAAAAACAACTATTGTTTACACTTGGCCTCAGGTGACTCCAACAACTCTCATTTCAACAGCTGGGAGCACTAACAAACAAAGTGATGTCAAGTCCAGTTTCCCTGGATTGGACTTGACTTGGAGAACTTCTGTGCAGCACGTTGACATCTGATAAACCATCAGACTCGTGCATCTGTTATCAGGTTGCGCAAATTAGTTAATGGACTCATATTTTCCGTTGCAGTGTTTTTTTTGGTGCAGTTTTTGTTTGATATATATTTTGCTAATGTAATGGTGTACCTCCATGAACATTTAATGAGATAACGAACTTGTAAAGCACTAATCCTGCACTAATAGGAACTACCATGAACGACCAGTATCATGTGACCATTCACATACACTCGTTTTCCAGAGTGTGACAGTGTGGACAGGGATTTTTACTGATGAGAGCAACAAGCTTGTATAAATGTCCAAGATTTAAAACGCTGTTGTGAAAGAAAAAAAAGTTATTACTCTCTGAAAACACTTTCACCCTCAAAATTAATCAATCATTCACTTTGAATAATACACACACACACACACAAACACAAACACAAACACACTTGTATACACTCATCCTGGCCTGTACAGTGTTTCTGTGTGTGTGTCTTTTTTTTTCTGCCTCCTCGGCCAGAGATGTGTGAAAAGTGGGTCACAGGTTGGACATCTTTGTTCCCCTCCCGGGCTAATGAAAAGTGACAGAAGCCGGCTGCACATTGTCCCACCCCCCACCACCCCCTGCCCAATCCCTCTTGGCGCTCACTAATTGCGACATGCCGTTATTAGCGCTGTGCAGATCCAGCGCCTGTAATTGCAGAACATCCCCTCGACAAATAGTTTGGTAGCAAGTTGGACCGTCGGAGACCAGCGCCGGGCCGGCAGGGGTCACCGGGTCACAGCATGGAGAAGACGAGGGTGGGGGGCGAAGGGCCAGAAAACACCAAACCAACCTTCTGCCTTCAGTTTATCATAACCAGTGTTTACTCTTTCCTCCATCCTCTCACTTATTCATCCTCCTTTTTTGATTTACGCCCTCAGCAGCTGCCGCTACAGATTATTCAAATTCTGAGGGAAACACTGAAAACTTTCTCTTCACCTTCACTCAGTGTTAATCTTGATTTTCTTTTCTTTTTCAGGGTTTTGGACCCAAAGAGCCAGTGAGACAGAAGAGGACCTGATATTGTGATAAAACCTCAACTCCATCCTCATATCGTCTCCTCCCTCGTATCGTCTCCTCCTCCTCCAGCAGGACATCCCTCTCTCCGAGGCCTCTTCAGGCCTCTTCTCCAGATCCTCTCCCCGGCTGCTGCTGTGGATGAGTTTTATCAGGACTCCTCTCAGTCCAGCACACCGAGCAGCTGATTAGAAGGTACCCGAACACAGGGCGAGGAGCAGTCTGGGCCCAGGTCCGGTTCGGTCTCAGTCCAGTCCTGCTGCAGGATGGCGGGTCTATCGTTCTGTTTGGCTGTGATGACCACTGCTCTCCTGCTGACCCTCAGAGCTGACGGTAGGACATCTAAAATCTGATCTTTCAATCATTAGACTCCAAACCTGTTGTGTGTCTTTTGTTTTCTTAATGAGGAGTAAAGATTTAACAGATATCCTCAAACTTGACCACAACATTCATTCACCATTAAATGGAATCTGAGTCTTTTTCTCTCTTTAACTCTGATGTCTCCCCCTCACTGGTTGTTTTTTGCCGCTGACCACAAGGCGTTTTGTCTGCAGAGTTACTCATTTACCTTTTAGTTTGTATTCAGAGAGATAAGCAGCACTTACACACTGACATTAGCATAAAAAGTCATTATGCTGCTCCTTTGTAATCCGCTCCCCCTTCCCGTGTACACAAAGATGTATATCTGAAGCCTTTTGTTGAAGCAGTGATTAAGTGTCAATTGGCTGATAATGGACAGACTTTGGAAACGAGCCTCTCCCTTTAGAAACAACAGAGACGACTCCCCCAGGATACAAAGATCCAGTCATGTGTTTTGGAAGCTTAAGGCTGCAGAGGCTCTGCTCCACTGAGTACATTTACTCAAGTAGTATACCTAAGTACAAATATACCGGTACTTATACTTTTAAAGGGGCCAGGGGCCAAGTCACTACAAACGAATCAGGGCAGTGGTGGAAACAGGGTGGATAACAGGAGTGGATCAAACTGAACCTTTCTACTGAAATCTGACCACTTCTACTTTTCTAACTGAGGGAACTAGAAATAAAAGTTTTTCTTTAGTACAAGCTGGCCACAAATCAAGGCCTGTTACCTTCTGCAGCTGAGGTAAATTAAAGCTCCAGTACGTTGTGTGTTTTTACTGGGAATGCCAGCTGCAAGTGCGAAAACTGACTGTGAGAGAAAAGTTGGATATTTTTCCCCTCGTCACTCGGGTCTGTGTTGTCCAGAATGTGAAGCTCAGTTTGAGGGTGTTTTTAGAAAAAGTCGATGTATAGTGAAGGTTAAGGGCTTGAACAGGAAAACAAATCTGGTGATAAAGGTGTAGCTCTGAACATGAGCCGTCACCCTCTGACCTGCCAGTCACTGATCTACAAACACACAGGGCAGCCTGATAAGAGCAGGGCGGTGCTCGGCCAAGTGTTACCGACTGTGATTGACTCCGACTCTTTAATATCTGCGACATGCCGCTCACACTTATCTGTGCAGGAAAGGGAAAAACTCCTTCAGTCACATTGTCAAAGTATTTTCCCACAGTCTGTTGAGTCTGGCTTCTTGTGTGAAGAATATCTGAGAAACAAAGTTAATTCTAAATCCTCAATGCGTCCCAACAAGCTTGGGTTAGTTGTCGTGTTTTCACATGATAATGTTAAAGCTGCATCAGAGATTTTAATTGGCCGAACAGTGTAAACATTTTTGTGTTCCTGTGAAATCTGCTCAGTGCAGCAGCTCGATAAGAAGAAGAAGAAAACAAGGCCGGATCAATATGAAAACACTGCATCACAGTTATGACATGAAATATCTCTGGTCTTTGACTGCACAGAACAACAGACATGAAACATTTTTCACCCCTCACAAGGATATTTAGTTCAATGCAGCGTCTGCGCCTTCCCATAATGCAATGTTTTACAGTTACTTCTACATCAGAATTATATGATTATCTTTGATTATAAACTAATAAAACTAGCATAGAGTTTCTAGTCAGCACTTTTGACTGAAGCCATGCGGACTGAACTCTGCATAGCTCTGTTCTTACGCTGTGACATCTTTATAAGTTGTGTAATTCGATCATGGCGATGTGATTATTATCAGAGCTGCACTGAAGTCCGGACATTATCCTGAAATTTACCTGAGGGATGTATTTGAAAACACAAATGTAAGAGTGAGATGCTCCGGATATTCTCCGGAGTTTTTCCTGCCAGTCCAAAGTAAAATGTCTGGGAAATGTGATCCCCGGTGAGAACACAGCAGGAAAATGTCTGGAAAATTCACAAGCTCAGGTTCAGTATCACCGCTCTCGAAGCGTCGTCTTCGTCTGCAGCAGCAGCTGTTTTCAGAGAACCAGGCCGTTAAAAACTCATCGTCCACAGTTAGAGACCAGCTGGGAATCACTGTGAAAATACCTGGTTCTGTCAGTCTTTTTTTTTTTTCAGGGTGAAAGGGACGAGGTCTAGTGAGAAATCCCAGTAAACCGCATTAAATGAGAGGTTTCCACTTTCAGCGGCTGTATCAGCCCTTTAGAAACTCCACCACTTCTCCCTGCAGGAAGCTGTTGAACTGATTGTTGCCGCTCTCACTTCCTCTCTGCACATTAACCATTTCCTGTATGGCACTGTACGAGCTGTCAGCGGCGCTAAATGATCCAAACAGCCATTGTTCTCCGGAAATATCCCTCAGTCCCTCAGGAGACATATTCGCCCTTTGAAACTGTTTATTTCAACTCTGGACTTTTCCTGTCGCAGCTTGTAAAGACGTCGCTCATTTCACACTGATTTTTATTCCAGACCAAAGAGATGGAACGTGAATTAGAACTTAGAACCAATAAATTAATCAGATTCATATTTCTTTAAATTTCATGATTAATTGATTAATCATTAGGTTCCTAAAATGTTTTTTTAAATGTTGTGTTTTGTCCGAATCCTGAAAATATATTGAGATTTAACTTTTATAACTTTTCACAATAAAAACAAACTGTTTACTCAAATGGTAACGATAAACATGGATGTTGTGACTGAAGTGAAATAACAAAAATCTCAGCTCCTGTTCTTCGTTCTCTACCTGATACAAACGAGTCGTCCATCTTTGTTTACAGTCTGTGGTCACAGAGCTACCGGGACATAATGAGCCGCTCTATCCTTCAATAACAACAGGTCCAATAAACCAGACATGCTCAGCAGCTCAGTTTTAAATATTTCAGGGATGAAATAAGACATAAGACAGATGTGTCCTCCCTGGTGGACACGTCACCGACCGTATATGGTTATTAAACATCTTTCTCGTCCTCTTTGTGTGGACTGGGCTGTGTCTGGTGTCTTGTAGCGTAGTCAAAGTTGAGGTGAACTCAACAACTTGGAAGGCAAACAGATGTAGTGTTTAACAAGGTGATGGGATACAGTTAAGACTCCTTGTTTCAGAGCAAATGTCACACAGTATTTACACATCACTTGTTTGTTCTACCATGCATGACGTACCAGACGGGTTTATCACCTCGGGCTATGTGCCTTGGATGTTTCCAACCCAGAGGAGGAGATAACCGTGACTTTCAAACGGCGTCCGACCTTGAGGCACAATTCACCTCCTCTGCTGTTCTTTAACTTCAGCAGCAGGAGGTGAAACGAGCGCTCTCCGGTCCGCTGTTAGCAGCAGCTCGACCACATTCCTTTCTGCCAGCGGTGGAATGTGACATTACATTCACTCAGTCACCGAACTTCAGGGTAAATTAATTGATTTGATGTTTTATTGAACTGGTACTTTTTACGCCACCACATAATCTGACAATTGGAAGGTAGAGTTTAAAGTTACTTTACAAAATAAAATGTTACCAAAAATACGATGTATCATAGAAGATTATGCTCAGATACATTTTTAGCTTCACAATTAGTCAAGTACAGAATAAATCAGCCAGTTTTGAAAATCATTTAAGTCCTTTCTGAACTGTAAATAAAAGGTATCTCCTGGTTTCAGTTTCTCAAATGAGAATCTGCCCGGTTCCGTGTAATTAATGATATTGAATATTTTTAAAACTTAGATCACACTTACTTTTCATTTACTAAATTACTGATCCAATAATAAGTCTATTTTTATTTAATATTTGTTTGCTCAAACAAAAAGCGAGGATTTGATGCGTCTCTGTCTGTACATGATGTGCTTTGAATTTTGGACAAAACAAGAAATACAAACATGTTAGTTGAAAACAGGCATTTTCCCCTGTTTCCAGACATTATGTAGACAAAGCTAAAAAAGGAGTCATATTTTAAAGTAATCAGATTAATCAAGGCCTGTGATGATGAAACTTCCCAAGGAGACGTCTTGTTTTTTTTTTTGTTCCAGTCTACAACGGAGGGATTTGAATTTCTTTGTGACAAGAAAAGCAGCGAAACTTTTCATCTGAAGAGGCTTTTATCGTCTTTATTACTCTGCATATTTGCAGACAGTGAGTCATTGTTGACTTAACTCGCAGTCGTTAAGTTTCTCTGTAGAAGCGCGCGGAGCAGCTAACTTCAGACCACACCAGCTGAAAACACCCTGAACCGAGCGTCCACTCTCGCCGCTCCTGGTCAGATGTTTAGAGGAGCTGAAGGTCGTTTGGCCCCTGATCAGAGCATCAGACGGCTCCTGCTGGTGGATCCTCATACGGCTGCGTGTAAATAAACAGTCTGTCGAAGTGAAGCAGCGCTGTGACTTTAAGAGCGCATGGAGAGAGTCTGATTACCCAGCGTGCTCTCTGCCAGACCTCAGTCTCCACTGTGACTGCCGGCACAATTAAGCACACATGTGGATGGAACACACAGAAACAGCAGCAGCCATTTCCAGCCTCAACCCCCCACCCCCCCCCCTCCCTCCCCTTCTCCTCCCTCCTCGCCGCTGTCAGTCATAACTTCAGAGCCAATCACAGCTGTGAGGGAGGCGGGATGAGGAGAAGCTGTCTGAGAAGGTTTTTAGTGATGATATCATCGTTCAGGTTTTCAAAACCCTTCAAACGTCAGGTTTTTTTTCTTACTGCGATGTCAGATCCTGGAGAATCTTCAAATGCTTAATTTCTCTTAAGGTTATATAAGTACTGAAAATGTCTCATAAATTAACAGATTACAAAAATGAGACACCTTTTTCATCAAATTTTGCCAAATAAACATAAAATATATTGATTTAAAAGATTTCAACCTGTTAAATATAAATAAACATTATATATAATCAAAATAATTTACTATTTCTCTCTATCGCCTTGAATCACCTCAGTCCCGTAAACTGCGCTCTGTCGGAAGCCGTCAGCTGACTCACCACGCTCTGATCCGAGTCGCGTGTGTTTGATGATGAGATATCATCTGTGACTATGAGACCTGAAGCCGTGAAACAGAACAATATGTGGATTCTACATTTTCTCGGTCTGTTCCTCGCCGGGAGCAAACATCAGCCAGGAGCTTTCTGGCAGATGAATTATTAAGCAGAGACTCTGTCCTGTCTGTGCCCGCCCCTGTCTGTGATCAATACAACTCAACGCACGTTTGAAACGACTGCTACGCTCGGTGCACATGTGAAGCAGAGTGATGTCGCCCTTGTCACTGGTATTATCAAGCTTAAAAAACTTGAAATTTGCCAGGGAAAATAAATCCTCAATCCACAGATTTACCTCAAGGTTATTTTTCTTCTGCGGAGCCAGAACGACCATCTGAACATGTAATTTTACTTCCTGGTCCTATCAACACACACATGCTCTGTGCACAAGTGTTTATCTGATATGCAGAGTTGAGATCGTCTTAGTTTTAAAACATTACGGTGAGGAAAAACTTCATTGGGGAAGGGAGGGCACAGACAGACAGACAGACAGACAGACAGACAGACAGACAGACAGACAGACAGACAGTTGCTGTGGCGACCAGGTAGCTCAAAGTGTAGGTCTAAGTGTATGTAGCTCAAGTCCAGACATGACAACATGCACGTCAGCACACCTCAGTGTTTTCACTCTGAGCTAAAAAAAGGAGAGCAGAAACTACGAGTCTGTAAAGGAGAAGAAGCGAGGGAGTGCCTGTCCAAAAAAAAAAACAAGGGATTAGAGAAGGAATGGAGATAAACAGAAGAAGGCAGTAAAGCTGGGCTGATAAGAGAGGGATGGACAGAAGTCAGAAGGATGGAGGGATTAAAGCGTCTCCTCCCTGTCCGACCCCTTTATCTCAGCTGCTGATCTGTTCAAAAGGAGAATTAAGAATATTTTTCTTTCTCTGTGATAAATCTTTTCAAACCACAGAAGTTTAATCAACTATTTTACTTTATATCTCAATGTAAACCGAACATCTGAGTGTTTTGAGTTTGTAGTTTGCAATCTTTGTTTTTTTTTAATTTATATATATTTTTCCTGAAGGGCATCGTCAAGATCCCCAGTGATGCAGTAAATACACATTATTCAATAAACTTGAAGTAAACTTATAAAGTATTTTAAAGCAACACAATGTCACTGTTACTGATCAACAGCGCCCCCTGCAGCCTCAGGTGGTGATTCATTCGGTTGGTCTCTGTGTCTGAGGGATCAACTGGTTTTCATGTGTGGAAAAAGTTCAGAGCAACTGACTGGAACATTTGTTTTCTCACATACAGAACCTCCAGAACATTCCAGGAACATGTCAGAACTTCAGTTCATGTCTGAAAGCAGCGTCCGTGTGAATAGAAACAGAACTAAGAACAGAACCAAGCAGGATTCTCTCCCCGTTGTTTCTGCTCAGTATAAATAGCGCATGGTCCTTATATGGAGCTTCATCACCTCTCCTCCTCCTCCTCCACACACACTGATAGAGGAGGAATGTTTCACCTCCAGCAGGAGTCACTGATAAATCTGACCTGGGGTCTGCTCTCTGAGCTCCATCCTGTCCCTGAGTCCAGGACTTCAAACTGAACTTTAAGCTAAATGAACTAATAATCACTGTTTCACCAACTTTCACATCTGCACATGAAACATCTCTGACCCAGTTTGTTCATCTCCGTCCAGCTGCAGGTCAGAACCCGGACCACGTCCTGCAGGGGACGGGAGTGAAACCAGAGGCTCGGCGGCCCGGCGAGGACTCAACCATCGCACCAGAGGATGCAGCTCGTTTCCTCAGCTGCTACTGCTCCGGACACTGTCCTGAAGACGCCACGAACAACACCTGCCAGTGAGTAGAGACCGAACCTCAGAGAGGAAGAGTTCAACTCTCCGTCACACACCCTGACCTAACAAACATGCATATGAAGCTACATAGAGAATAAGCTCATGTGTCTTCTCCGGAGGTAACGATGTGCGTTTGTCTCCTCAGGACTAACGGTCAGTGTTTCGCCATCATCGAGGAGGACGAGCATGGAGAGGCCCTCCTCACCTCAGGCTGTATGAAGTATGAAGGCTCACACTTCCAGTGCAAGGTACACACACACACACACAGTTACTGTAGTCAACACAGAAACTATTAAAAGATTTCCGTGTGTAACTCGTCGTTTGATTGGACGATTGGTTTGATTGACAGGACTCCCCCAAAGCCCAGACCAGGAGGACGATCGAGTGCTGCAACACAGACTTCTGTAACAGAGACCTGCAGCCCACCCTCCCCCCGCAGGAGCTCTCCGGTACCGCTCGCTCCGATCTGCTGATTCAGGTGTTTGATCAGGTGAAGGTCGACCCACGTTAACCACAGGGTCTCCTGCTCTTTTCTCCTCCAGAAGGAAGCCCTCACTGGCTGGCGTTCCTCATCTCCATGACGGTCTGCTGCTGCACGCTGATCTGTGTCACCGTCGTCTGTTACTACAGGTGAGAGCTCACGGCCCACAGCCGCTCACTCATCCTCGTTTAAAGAGACGGAAGTTTTATTCTCATTCTGTAAATTTGCTCTTGACTTTATAATAAACATGTTTTTAGGTTTTGTGAGACTTTCCCTTCCTGAACATGTAATTATCTCTGACGTGCATCACAAGTTCATTTCCATAGATCTGCTTCTAAATCTGTGTGTGTGTGTGTTTTTCAGGTATAAATGGCAAACTGAGCGTCAGCGGTATCATAACGATCTGGAACAGGAAGTCTTCATCCCTGTTGGAGAGTCCCTCAAAGAACTCATCCACCAATCACAGAGCTCCGGCAGCGGCTCCGGGCTCCCTCTGCTGGTAGGAACACAGTACTGCACCAAGAGGAGGCAGTTTTTAACCTTAACACAATAAAAAGAGAATAAACGAGAAAACTGTTGATGATGCAGACTTTTTTGCATTTTGCTTTTTTTCCCAAAACGATTTTTGTAATTGGGGGTTTTCTTATTCTTCTCTGTTTTTTAAACTTTTAGTTAAAACTGTGTCAAGTTTTAATATACTGTATATTTGTAGCATTCAAAGCACTGAATATATTTTCAATGACACTGAAAAAGTTCTGAGGTCAGACATTAACCATCAGGTGCCACTTAAACTCTGACAAAAAGAAAATTAACTAGTTTGGAGTGAATCAAACTTTGAAACGACTCGTCATCAAATCTCCGTCCTCTCCACGTCCCTCAGGTGCAGCGGACCATCGCCAAGCAGATCCAGATGGTGCGGCAGATCGGCAAAGGTCGGTACGGCGAGGTGTGGCTGGGCCGCTGGCGAGGAGAGAAGGTGGCCGTCAAAGTCTTCTTCACCAGAGAGGAAGCCAGCTGGTTCAGAGAAACGGAGATCTACCAGACCGTCCTGATGAGACACGAGAACATCCTCGGTACCGTCACTGCCCATTTATCTTAAAATAAAGTTTGTTTCCTCATCTCTGCTCTGAATAGAAAACAAGACGCTCTGTTGTTTCTGTTCTCGTCCTGTTTGGAAAGTTTCACTGAAACGTGAGAAGAATGTTTACAGCAGGAAAATCAAATCCTCAAACTATAAAGCAGCGACGAACAGATCAGCTGAACCGTCCGATCATATTTTCTGCTGACGATAACGTTTCTTGCAGCAGCTGATCAGTGGAGATCTAACCTGTCAATCCCCCCCCCCCCCTGCAGGCTTCATCGCGGCTGACATTAAAGGAACAGGCGCTTTCACGCAGCTCTTCCTCATCACCGACTTCCATGAGAGCGGCTCGCTGTACGACTACCTGAAGCTGACCACGCTGGACACGCAGTCTCTTCTGCGGCTGGCGTACTCGGCCGCCTGCGGCCTCTGCCACCTTCACACGGAGATCTACGGCACGCAGGGCAAACCGGCCATCGCCCACCGGGACCTGAAGAGCAAGAACATCCTGATCAAGAAGAACGGCACCTGCTGCATCGCCGACCTCGGCCTCGCCGTCAAGTTCAACAGGTTGATCCACTCTTTGAGAATTGATAAATCGATTAATCATCTGGTTTTATTCAATCAAATTAAAGCACAGAGGTGACATTTTAATTATTTCCTTGTTTTAACATGAATTGATTGTTTGTGTTGCCGTAGCGACACCAATGAGGTGGACGTCCCTCTGAGCACCCGCGTGGGCACGAGACGCTACATGGCGCCCGAGGTCCTGGACGAGAGCCTCAACAAGAACCACTTCCAGGCGTACATCATGGCCGACATGTACAGCTACGGCCTCGTCATCTGGGAGATGGCCCGACGCTGCGTCACCGGAGGTACACACACACACGCACACGCACGAGAGTCCACTTTGTTCCAGAGTTCATTTAGATGGCTCCACCTGCTTTTCATAAAATAAAACTTTACTTTAGCTCCGTCCAGTAGATTGAAGTTTTTCCAGGTGACTTGACGTCGGTGTTTTGTCTGTGTTCAGGTATCGTAGAGGACTACCAGCTGCCGTACTACGAGATGGTTCCGTCTGACCCGTCGTATGAAGACATGCTGGAGGTCGTGTGTGTTAAAGGACTTCGACCGACAGTGTCCAACCGATGGAACAGCGACGAGGTGAGAACCAGCGTTTGTTTAGAATCTTAAACTCTTTTAAAACATCGTAATAAGCAGCTGTAAAGACGCTGAACGTTAAATATTGTTCCGTGTTTTGTATCGTTAACACCTCCACTGTTCCTCCAGCAGGGGGAGACTCCTCCTCTCCGAATAAGGTTTTTCTAACTGTGTGTTGCTGGTGTTTTTTCCGCAGTGCCTTCGAGCAATGCTGAAGTTGATGTGCGAGTGCTGGGCTCATAACCCCGCCTCCCGACTCACCATCCTCAGAGTCAAGAAAACGCTCGCCAAGATGGTGGAGTCGCAGGACATCAAGATCTGACCTCGTCCCCGTTCCACCTCCGCCGCCAGATTCATTCTGACCTGGACCGGATCAGACCGGACCAGCCGCCTCAGGCTCGCCCTTCATCACGAGAAGGAAGAGGAGGAGACGTTGGGAGATTTTAAAATAAAGGACCCGCCTCAGGGCTGAACTGTTCGCCACCTCCTTCCTCCTCCTCTTCCTCCTCCTCCTTCCATCAGCTGGAAACAAACGTGGAGTCCTTCCTCTTCCTCCTCTTCCTGTGCCGCGTTTGACGCTTTCTGTGAAAGCCAAACAGACGATTACAGTAATTTTGATGGCGCCTCCTTGTGGAGGGGAGAGGAGATGGAGGGGGCGGGGCTCTTCCTGCTCCTGGATAAAAGGTTTTTTAAGGACCCTCCTCCTCGTCTGCCTGTTTTTTAAAAAAAAACATCAAAATGCCTTTTTTTGTTTGTATTTTTATTTTCTCTTCAGGACTGAGTTCTCCTGCCATATTGAAATATATCTCCACTCTTACAGTAGAGTTTATTATAAAAGAAAAAATAAGGTACTATTATAATATGTGAATTTTAACGTGTAAATAAATGTTATCGTTAGATGCCGTGCCTCCTCATAAGAAGATAGAAATAAAATAAACAGAACACTGTGCTGCAGTGGTGTTGACGTCCGGCCGACTCCTCAAGAGACGTCGACTGGAGACGATGGAGTCACTGCGGAGACGTCTCCCGTCCTGTCTGTCTGTTCGTCTGTACGTCTGTGTTTCTATCTGTACGTCTGTACCCGTGTTTCTGTCTGTACGTATGTCTGTATCTGTGTTTCTGTCTGAACGTCTGTCTGTGTCTGTCAGGAGATTACTAGTTTAGAGCTGTAAAGAGGCGTCAGCTGATTAATGCGACACGAAGGTTTCAATTTGTTTTCCAACTTTTACTTTTAAAAATGTTCTAAAAATCTGGTATGTTCAACTGAAATACTGCAGTACAAGTACAAGTACCTTAAAGTTTTCCTGGAGCACGGTACGTGAGTAAAGGTACGTTTAGCCTGTTTTACATAGAAAAGGAAATGTGACCTGATGTACCCTGGTCCTTCCCGATCGGCTCTTTCCTCCGAGGTTTAACTTCCCGTCAGATTTAGTCTGACTTTTCAGAAAAGCTTGTAAAAATCAAAGTAAAACTCAGTTTCTTTGTTTCTGCAGCATCAAAAAAAAGAAAAACGGAACATTCACATTAATCAGGAAACTGTTTCTAATTCGTTTCAGGACAAAACTTTGTCTTTAAGATTTAAACACTTTCCTGAAATGTTTTCTCTCCTCAGCAGGACGACGTGCACGTGTTTGCTCGCTGTGCATGTGTGTGAGAAGCTAACCATTCATACAGTCGCTATTAAAGAGCAGTAACTTTAGTGTTTTCCTCTGTATTAAAGCAAATATGCAAGAACAGCCCCAGTATAGAATAATCTCTAATATGTAATTCTCATGTTGTGTTGTTTTGTACAGCATCTGGTTCGGTGCCTTATGAGTTTACCAAGGAAAATGAAAACTCTGTATACAGTCTGTCCAATGTAACGATTTTTAAGTAAATAACCTTATTTTAGTACACAAGTGCTCAGCGTCGGCTCTGATTCTTTCATCTGTTTGTTTCTTCACTTGTTTGTCTGCCCAGAAGAAAAAAAACATGGATAAAGTTTGTAATCAGATTAGAGATATATTTAAATACATTTTAGACAGACTCAAATGTTTAAGAAAACTTAAAACTTTATAAAAGTAAGATAGTAATTTGGTTAAATACTCATTTTATACATGGGACAATTAACCTTTATAACTTCAAATATTTAAATTTCTCAATCCCAATTTTTTCATATGGTTTGACTTAACGAGTAGTATTTTTATCCATAAAACAATTTTTAATTGATTTTGTATCAGATTGTCATTTTTAGTTCACTGTATATTTATTTGTCGATGTTAATTTAATCTCAGCGAATTTACATCCAGTCCAAACTCTGAACAAACCAGCTCACCACCAGTCCTGAGAAACAAGAACCAGGTGACGTTCAACCATTCAGAGCTTTGACTATTAAAATGATTTCAGGTCTGTTAATGCTTATGTTAATCAATAGTTTGTAAAATAACCTTAATCACTTAATTCCTTAAAGATTTTTTAAAGTTTGGTTTTGAGACCTGAATTCTGACTTAAATTACATTAGTTGATGTGAATTCATTAAAGTTGCTTCAACTGAATCCCCAATTTTCCAAACAGACTGTCACTCAATGTGAGGTTTGATTGCTTCCTTCAAAAATGACCAGAACACTTCAGCAAAATACATTTTCCGACAACCGAGCGGTTAAGTTTAAGATTTTATATCACGACAGAATCTCTTCTAAATCTGAGCAGAAGTCTTACAACTGATTTTTGGAAATTGCTACTTTGTCAGAAAAGTTTGTAGCTTTAGTTTTATTTGGTTTCAACTTCACTATTGTGGTGATATGAAGTTTTCTTAATTGTAAATTGATACTTTAGACGGTTTCCCTTTTGTTAAACCAAGTTGAAAAACTACATCAGAGGCTGAAACCAGTTGATCAGTAATTTCAACTTTAAAAAAAATCACATCTAAATTACCCCAATGATTCATCTTGTGATTATTAGTAACAGCCTTGATTTAGTGTCACCATCAGAATAGTTTAAATCTACTTCTCATTAAAACCTGTTAACAATGGTTCAGTTAATACAACAGTCTTTTATTTTTAGTCAAACATTTCCGTCTTTATTGTTTAACGCCTTCAGTCCGTTTACTTGTCCTCGGGCTTGTTGAAGCAGTAGGTGAGGCAGCACTTTCCGCAGTAGTGACGGTCGAAGTGACTCGCCATGAACACACCGGCGCCGCACTCGTCCGCCGGACACTCGCGCCTCAGACGGTGGATTTTACCATTTTCGTCCACCTGCAAAAAAACAAAATGTTCAAAACTGAAGACAAAGAGCTGGAGATTCATCTGAAAACGATGACAAATCTTGTGAGTGTAAGAACTGCTTCAGTTCCAGATGGACTGTACCTTGTAGTACTTGAGCACAGCGAGCTTGACCTTCTTCCTCTTGTGCTTGTTCTTCTTGGGGGTGGTGTAGGACTTCTTCTTCCTTTTCTTGGCACCACCACGCAGCCTGAGCACCAAGTGCAGGGTGGACTCCTGGAATCACAGTTAACGTCAGTTTTATTCTTATATAAATGACGTCAACAGCGACGTTGATCAGGGTTTTAAATGGACTTTGATCCAATTCAGCTGATGAACCAACAGCTCACCTTCTGGATGTTGTAGTCGGACAGAGTGCGTCCATCCTCCAGCTGCTTTCCAGCGAAGATCAACCTCTGCTGATCAGGAGGGATTCCTGCAGGAGGAATAAAACCAGATATTAATACCAACACTGCTGCGTACGTCTGAAGCATCACAGCCTCAGAAACGAGCTGAGAAATGATCTAGATCCACTTGTTTCCGACAGATACAATTTTAACACACGTATAACATGTGAAAACTAAACTTAATCTGACAGTTGGTCATTAGTCCAAAGATTAATTTTCCTTCTTGTGTTCGTTCAAGAAATGTCCTAACAAATGAAATATTCACTAATAGAAAAAGTTTTTGATAGAATCAACGAACAGACTGAGAATTTGTCACAAGCTCTTAACTTAACACTGGAAAACTTAAAAAAAACTGAAGCTTTACTTTGTTAATAAAATCAGAAAATGGCAATTTAACAAGTACGACTTCATGTACTTTGTAGTTAAAACCTAAATCCTTACATTTACCAGTTATTCATATTAACAGCAACTAGATGTCAGTGTAAATATTAAGTGGCACAAATGACAGCACTTTCCATCGCTGTAGAAAATATAAACAGCTAATTTCTATAACCTGAAATCATCTTATCGTTGAACTTTAAAACAAATCGATCAGCTCATCTGATACTAGATTTATAATAGTCCATAAACACATGTCACAGAATTAAACGTCAGGATATTGAACTCACCCTCTTTGTCCTGGATTTTGGCTTTAACATTTTCAATAGTATCTGACGGTTCAACCTGCGGAGACACAGACAGGTGAGATTTAATATGAGATTAATTAATCCTGCATTAGTCCCACAAGGAGGAAATTAGCACCATTACAGCAGCAAGAGTCAAAAATAGGCATCAGTGAGTAATATGTGTAAATTACATAGAAATATGAATAAAACTAATATATACAATGTAAACACAGTAAACTTGTGCAGTAAACATAATGAATATTGCATTAAGACAGTAACAGTTTAACTAAGTGTAGTTTTCCTTTGTCAGGTTTAACACATGATCACATGTTCGCTAGAAAACTCCGGATTCAATCATCACACGCGTGAAGTTCAGAGAAGTTAAAAACTTTGATTTTCACGTCAGTGACGTGAACCGAGTCAGATTCTGCTGCTTCACACGTGTTTACGGTTCTCCGCAGCTAGCCTAGCCACTTAGCGTATCCTCTACAGCTAACGACATTAGCATGTGAGCAGCAGATTAAACTGAGCTGAAGTTTAAACCGATAACTTCGCTCGAGTTTAAACTTTAATAATAAGTTAGCATGTGATGTACAGCGACATTAAATCATGTGTTTCCGGTGAAGCGAAGTGAGGGAAGCGGCCGCGGCCTCCGTCACAGCCCGGATCACCCACCTCGAGGGTGATGGTCTTCCCCGTGAGGGTTTTGACGAAAATCTGCATCCTGGCGTCGGACCACCTGCAGGAGAACAAGGAGCAGACGTTAGTGTCGCGGTCGGAGCTCGGACTTCAGCTAAGATGGAGGATATTTGTGATATTTGTCAGTTTGACGCGGAGCCGCTTCTTACCGCAGCTTCAACGCTAATGGCGGAGCATGAGAAGAGGTCCTGCGCAGTCAGACACGGGGTTTTCTCGGCGCGTCTGCACGGAGTAGGTGGCCCTTCTCAGCGCCTGGTCGAAAATACACTAAAATAATATATTTATTTTTGTTGATATATCGTCTTTTTAAATCACGTGTATTTGGATTCATTTTCATCGACATTTTCCACATATATTTTAAATGAATTCAAGAACTACAAAGGGGTCGTGTCACTGTAGTTTTCACGGTAACCATGGCAACGTGTAATAATGGCCTCCCGGGGGAAAACGTCGACGTTTAGCGGAAGAAGAAATAAAACAGATAAAATAATAAAGATGTCGGAGCCGAAAAACTCCAGGAAAACAGCAGAAGAAAGAGTTTTAACTTTTAACTCGTTGGTTTCAGACACAGATGAAGGTTTGGTTCAGGTTAAAGATCATGAAGAGGAAGAGGAGCAGCGCTTCATCATCAGTCGCTCCGAGTTCAACAAGGTGATGTAATGTAATATATAATGTAATAAACTCTTTATAATGTTTAATCATGGTTAGTTAATCCTTCACTAACACCGAGACACATCTGCAAACAGAGACGAGCTGGAACAAACACATCAAAACTACAAGAAACAAACTATTAACAGATTTAAATCAGATTTAGTTGAACAGAAAAACTGCAAAGACAATACAGCAACTTATTATTGATAGAAAATCGACTGACAGCTATAGTTAAAATAAGTTTTCATTCAAATATAAACACTTTCATGAAGATCTGCTGGTTTTCCTTTATACTTGAAGTTAACTTTGAGATCATTTACTGTTGTTTGGATGAAACCATGAAGATGAAGCCGTCCACAAACAAAACCACCGATTGATTGATCAGCTAATTGATCCAGAAGGAAAATAAGAAATAGTTGCAGAGTTAAATAACCTAATGCAATTACTGAAGCTCCACTTAAACCAACTACATCAGTGAAATCCTGCTTTTACATCCATACATCAGGAGAAATCATCTAAATATATAATAATAAAACACTCACAGGGTGAAATCTTTTATATTTATATGTACTTTTAAATACATTTACTCTTTAGACTACTTACTAATGCAGGACTTTGACTCGCGAGTATTTCTACAGGGTTATTACAGAATAATAATAATTATTATTATAATAATAAACACTTATTATATAGCACTTTTGTTACAGAGTGCTTTAAAAAGAAGAAATAAAACCAGACAGATAAAATGTGAATAAAACAATGGAACACGAGCAGAGAAAATAGATTAATTAAATGCACAAGGTCGTCAAAACAGATTCTCAATCCTCCTCCTCACTTTTCTGACAGGTGATAGGTCGAGCGACGACCTATAAGAGACTCCTGTTGACCATAAAGACAGAGTACGAGGATTTCATCAGTGAGCTGAAGAGGAGGGAGGATGAAGACAAGAAGGCCCAGCGAACTGTGGCATCCTTAACGTCACTTCCAAAATCATTGATGACCTGCCAGAGAAGAGCCGAGCAGCTGAGGGTCAGGTTAGTGTGTGTGTGTGTGTGTGTGTATCACAGCGTTCATATCCAACATATTCTTCATTTCTTTATTTCATGGTACAGACGATTAAATAATCATCATGTTGTAAATTAACAACCGTTTCTTTCCAGGATCTCTGACCTTCAGAGTGAAACATCAAACCTTCTGGAGGAGCAGAGGAGACAGAAATCATCTGAAGGGCAGAGCACATGGATTCCTGGTACCACTGACACTGATCATTACACCTGACTGTGTTTTATCTGTTGTCTCATCATCCGTCCTCTTCCACACTGAGAGTCGGACACACAGTTTAACATCCTGCATCTCTCAGGTTTGACTGTGGCTGAGTCTGAGGATCCTGAGTCTCTGGACGAGCACCTGAGGCGTCTCCAGGCCCAGAGAGCTGCTCTCCTGGACAGGAAGAGTCGCTGCGTCTCTCTGGAGGTCAAAGCTCGGCTGGACGTCGAGCTGCAGGGCGCCGAGGGCCACAGAGAAGAGCTGAGCACAGAGAACCGTCAACTGAAAGTTCTGTATGAGCCAAAGCACCAAAACCTGCTGCTTTCTGTGTGTAGAATGATTTCAGGAATATTAAACCACTTGTTTTAAGATAAAGATACGAAAATGTTTCTCCTAAACACCGTGAGTAAAATATAAATAGTTTTAAATCTTGGGCTCACATGAAAACATTTTTATTTTCATGTGGACGTTGTTTTTCTTTCTGTCTCGCAGATACAAGCGTCTGAGATGTGTGTGTGACCATTTGTCTCGCTGGGAGGAGGAGGAGGAGCAGGTTCCGCTGGAGGAACTCCTGGGTTCTACTCTGGAGAACATCAGACAGACCAGCGGTGAGACACTGATGTCATCCAAAGACATGTAGATTTCATTTGACCATAGTAAATACAAAATGGACGTAGACTGAAACCTGTATTGTATGAGATGACCAGCAGAGGGCGACTCCACTGGTTGTTTCTTTAGAAGTCTATGAGAAAAGGATTCTACATCTCACTTTATAACGTCAGTAAACATTTTCCAAAAGAGTTTATGTCTCCATCTGTAGTTTCAAGATGTTTATTTTGTGAACTATGATCCATTTAGAGTCCAATAGATCGTAAAGCACCGTCTATATTGGGGGTGGATACCACAGTGTGATTGACAGTTAGTATCGTCTTCAAGCCAGTCTCCACCCCCTGCTCATCTAAATATGGTTTCATCTGGTTTCAAAAAACCAAGACGGTGCAGAACTTACTGTCAAACTGAGGCTTCAGAACAAGCAGCTCACAAACCAGTGGGTGACGTCACGCTGGGTCGACAGTTGCATTTAAACAAGCATCTGGAAACAATGTGACGGACAAAACAAACCTCTCAGACCTCTTTTTCATCTTCAACAAAAACACTGACCTGAACACTGACCTACCTCAGTGTACCACAGTAATTCTGATCAGATGTTCAGATGTTTTTATTGTATCACCAGATTGAAATAGAGTTGGACTCAAACCTTCCTCTGTTTGTTCTGCAGTGACGGACGATGACGATGATGAAGAGTTGTTTGAGACAGAAGAGCCGACTGGAGTCAACGGGTCCGAACTCGTAGCAGATTACCTGGACAGGTGCTTCCTTCACAGACGTGTTTGTGGTGCTTTTATGTGAACGCTCTCTGAATATCTCTCCGCTCGTTCCACCAGGTTCATTGAGCTCTTTGACTCAGCTCAGTATGAGGACGCTGCTCTCGTTGCTGCCAGATCTCCTCAAGGAGTCCTGAGGAACGTCCACACCATGGAGATGTTTAAAGGTCAACACACACACACACACACACACACACACACACACACACACACACACACACACACAGAGATATCTATACAGTACGAGTTTCCTGTTTACAAACATGCTTCCACGCCATTATTATTGTATGTAGTCTTGACTTTTGTAAACTATGCCACAGATGCAAACGTTCTCTTCCTGATTGGTTTTCATCAGTCTCAACCAGCAGCAGTGAATGTAAAGCGTTGCTAACACTTACTGTCAGTAACAGTTCCACCTCGTTGTCGCTCTTACTGTTCACATTGCTGTTCCTCTTTTGTAGTATTCTCTTTAAAGTAAGCAACCCTTTCTCTCCTCTCAGGTGTGACAGCTGCCCAGGGGTCAGTCCCCCCTCTCCTCCTCTTCTTCCAGGCCCTACTGATCACTGCCCCCCCTGGTACCCAGCTGTCGGCTCCTCTCTCGCTGCACTGCGTCCTCTTCGCCCTGCGTCATGGCGCCTCGCAGCTCGTCACCCACGCCATCACCCAGAACAAGTGAGCACATAAACCAATCATCAGAGAGTGAAATGTCACAGTCTCTGCTGGTGTTTCAGGTCTTTCTCTTCGCAGACTCACCTTTTCTGAGCACCTGGGTGACATCCTTATTGAGCACGCTCTGGAAAACGCCAGCGTGGCCGACCTGTGTCTGGCGTTGGCCACTGTCGTCTATGAGGCCTGTGGGCTGAACAGGAAGACGGCACTGAGCATGTGCAGGAGAGGCCTCATCCACAGCGCCGCCAAGTTCATGCACCACTGCAAGGACATCACAGCTGGTGTGTGTGTGTGTGTGTGTGTGTGTGGGTGTCTCATCTTGTACTGCTATCCTTGTGAGGACCTGGACTCACTTCCGCTTAATTCATACCTAACATTTTACAGTGAGTAGAAAGACAAATGTATCTCTCTCTCTCTCTCTCTCTCAGAGGACTTTATTTGGGTTCTGTGTCGCTCGCCCAGCCTCACCCTCCTCCAGCTGTTGACGGAGCCTCAGCACAGTGTTCGGGCGGCCATCTTGTCAGTGGGTAGGGCGTGTTCCACTCTGCTGGTTGACCCTCATCATGGGGAGTTAGCGCTGCAGCTCCTGGACAGTTTCGTCAGCCGAGGTCGAGGTGCGTCGACAAACAGATAATCACAGACAATCATCTACACTGTAGACTGTAAATAAAGATTAACAAGTTTGTTAATCTTTGAGAGCTGTTAGTTAACAGCTCTCAAAAGTGACATCTCTGTCGCCTCCTGGTGGCTGGCTGCAGCAAAGGTCATAAGCCCTCCTCATTTTTAGCAGATGGGACAAATCAGACAAGACCTTAAACAAATGTCTTTCAAAGATTGTCGTCATTTAAGGACGTTCTTATCACACTGATGTTTGTTCATGTTTCTGATAAATTTGGTTTTAATTTTGGATGATATTAAAACTCTAACAGGAGGAAGTGGATATCCATCGTCCATCTTTATTTACAGTCTATGACAGTCTGTGACAGAGGACCCTGAATAAAACTTTATGTTCACCGCTACAGCTTTAAACCTTTTTACCATAAATCAAGAAATCTAATTATTAAAAATGTTATTTAAAAACTCGTGACCTCTGTGTGTCTCCTTCCTCTCAGAGGTTTTGGAGAATGCGATCCTGGAGGACAGCGACTCATCGGTGGACGTTTGGATCAATGTTGCGTCTCTGTGCTCTGAGCTGAAACGACCTGACCTGAACCGGGCCATCATGTCCGTCCTTCTGGACCAGAGCGGGACCAGAGTCCTGTCCCCGGACCTGGAGGGAGCCCGTCTCATGGAACACGTCTTCCTATGAAGACAAGGCGTGAACGTTCTCCCACACAACAACACACGGCCTAACAACAGCAAATACTCCTCTTCCTCACACAGATTCTGGTTGTTGTTGTGTAAAGGCTTAAATATGTGAACGGACTCTGGTTCAAAATGAGGAACCACACAATAATTCTATTATTCTTCAAAGTGTCAATTATATGAATGAAAACATTTGATTCAGTCCAGTTGTTATAATTCCTGAATCATCCGTCATCATCATCATCATCAGTGTCACAATCAGGCCTGTCACTGTGCCTCCTGACCTTTGACCTTTAGCTGGTGTCAGTGAAATGACTCAGGCAAAAACTAAAAGCTGAAACAGTGGCGGCTAATGGCCAGCAGGGGGGGAACAGGTTCACAAACTGAAGCTGAGATCAAAGTGGCCTTAAAACATAAAGGTATGGAAATCAGGCAAATATAAGTGCAATAATATCATCGTCAAAAATCACACCCTGACACGACCTGAAGCTTATATATGCTAAAAAAAACATTTATGATCATATGGTAGGAATTACGTCATCATGACGTCACTATGAAGTCAGAGAATAATGTCATGTAGTGAAACAGTGCATTGGAACAATCAATGAGATTAGAGACACAATCTACTGTTTGTTTAGATTAACCAATCATCCGTCATGATTAAATGACATCATCACAACATAACAAACAGTCACCATTGTCTGATCAGGGTTCAAACAGCATCGAGCCTCTGATAATAACATTACAACTAGAATAGTACTGAGACTGAAATATGTGACAGAGTACAGTATCTATAACTGTAAAAGTAAGGTAGGAGAGGAAAGAAGAAAAAAACAAAGTGAAATATTTGGACAGTTTTTTAAATGGAACACTGACTGCAACCATCATGTAAATGTTTTCGAGTAATGACACAAAATGGAAATATTCAAGTAAAATACTCTAAAGTCATTGAGGTACTTTCCACTATTCTATTACTGAAGGTACGTTCACAAAGTGACTGTAAACACACAGGAGAGTTATGTTTCTCACTGAGGTGATGCTGAGGTGAGGCAGAAAGACGAAGGAGGAGAAGAACCGAAACGAAGAGGGAAAAAGATGCAAAGGTGCTGATTCACAACCGCCTGGTTTCACCACATCACATTGATTTCCTGCAGTGTGTTTGTGTGTGCGTGTGTGTGTGTGAGAGAGAGAGAGAGAAGCTGACCCAGCATGACACAGCTTATTTTCACTCTCTGTCCCTGTCACTCTCAAACCCCATCTACTTCTCCCAGGATGCCACTGTTAAGAGTGAGAGAGCATCAAACCCCCCTCGACCAGTTTCCAGATGTGAGACATGTTTATGTTCATGTGTGTGGGTGGAGTAGATCTCAGGTGAGATTTCATCCCATAAGAAACTGAAAAGGTGCTCACAAAACAAGAGAGGACTCAGAGGTGGGGGGTGTTACGCATATTTATAACACACTCATTCGACGTGTGTGTCTGTGTGTGTCTGTGTTTGTTTGGGTCCAATGTCAACAAAAGGGGACAGATTTAAAGATGGAGGAACGTCTTCTAACTGGGAACACGTCACATATCCTCTGATGTATTAATCAGGACATTACTGTAAATTGAGTGAAGCCTTGAGCTCTTCAGATTCTTTGGTCAAACCTGCACCATCAGCACCACGTGTGTCTGATTTTAGTCCTGAGATATTTCCGACGACCACCTGGTCTTTCTCACACATTATCATATACGTTGTGCTGCTCTATCTCTGAAACAGACAGATATATATTTACATGTTATATATAGAGGCTGTAACTCTATATCTCCTTCTCGAGTTTAACTCCCTGCTCCTCTGCAGCTTCATGCAGCTTCCTCTGCATGAACTTCACAAATAACTATTGAGAAACTGAAGAGGAGAGAACTAGAATGTCACCTATACATAGATTGCACATAAATCTAAATCAAGATCCATGAATTATTTGAGGAATCAGTGAAATTATATAAAAACGTTCTATCTCAAAATGTTAAAGACAGAGATTAAAAAAAATCTTGGATCCACAATAAAATTGAGTGAGTTATTTCTTGTCTCATGTCACATCCTTCCAACAAGTTTCCATGAAATCTGTTCAGTAGTTTTTACGTCAAAAAACACAAGTCTACAGTGATGCTACAACTCTGTGGGGCTGTATCAGAGCTAAAGTGATGAGGGATTCATCCTCTGGGGATCACGATCGACTGTTCCAGTTCAAAGTATATGTTGAGATATTTCGCAGTAAATGTATCCTAAGGGGATCTTTCCCTGGAACGAGGAACCTTTGCAGGAATATTCCTTATGTTTCACTGGTTAGACCTTTTCAGAAGTTCAGGAACTTTAGGTGAGGGTTTTGCAGAGCTGACTATTTCTGAAACCTGAAGCATCAAACAGTTTTGAGCTTCGGCTGATCATGAACGTGTCTAATAAAAAAAGTGTTCACTCTGAACACAACATCACCCCCAGAGGCCGAGGTTCCTGAACGCAGCATTTGTCTGCATGTGGCAGAAACACAGAATGGCAGTCAATGATTCGTCATCCTCAGCAGACTGATGATTAACTGAACCACTGCTCTGAACTACAATTACTGCATTGTTGTTCCTTAGTTTTTCATTATGTTCTGTTTTAGATTTACAGTCTCTGGATTTCACATTGATTAAAATCTGGAGTTTTAAATGACTTTGCATATTTGCATTTTTGATTTTCTCTGGTGGCGTTGCGGTTTAAAGTGCTGAGCGTGAACCGCAACATCCAATCAAAGCATAAAATCTGATATGAATGTACATTATTGTTAAATATCATCAATTATAATTCCATGGGAAATGAATATTCTTGGTGGATTCAGATTTAAAACCACATAAAGCAGGTGTGAGTCGCTTGACATTTCAACTTTATTCTCAAAATGCAAAAATGTCTTCCTCTGATTAGTTTGACTTTATGATCAACATTTCAACTTTATTGCTAATATTTTAACTTTATTCTCAACATTTAAACTTTATTCTCAACATTTCAATTTTATTCTCAATATTTAAACTTTATTCTCAACATTTAAACTTTATTCTTAACATTTCCACTTTATTCACAACATTTTAACTTTATTCTTAACATTTAAACTTTATTCTCAACATTTCCACTTTATTCACAACATTTCCACAATATTTTAACTTTATTCTCTCTTCAATTACATTAGAGAGGTGAACCTTGCCCCCCTCGTGTGCATCCCCCATGTGTGACCCTCACTGTGCTGTGCACAGGACAACGTGTGAAATAGCACATGAAGTACAGAACTCAGTAAAAGTACGTGGTCCTGCAGCAGTTATGTAATAAAGTTTGTCTGACTCAGTTTTCTGCTCCTCCTCTACTTAACAGGTTGGATTGGGGGCGGGGTCAACCTATAAGACGGCTCTGGTTGGCCCCAGTCCGCCTCACTCAGAGGTCATCCCGCAGGTGATTGGTCGGCGGAGTTCCTCCACTTCGTAACTTCACGCTGGTTCTCCGGGACTCGGGTCCGATTCTGGAGCAGCTGTGGTGCGGCGCACTTGTCTACGTTTGTCCGTTGCAAAGAAGCAAAACTCACCTGAAGGAGTTACCGGCAACGTGTCACAGATCGTCTCGGTGGAAGTTTGTTACAGGCGGCTACTCAACCCACACGCAGCGGGTCTGAAACTTTTTCCACCTCAGGAGACACTTTGTGAAGAGAAATAAAAATGGCAGACACCGAGGATCAGCAGGTCTCCTCCTCCACGGCTCTGTTCAGCGAGGCAATGCACCACTACCAGGCCGAGCCGGACCAGCCCACACAGGACCTCTTCAGCCTGGATGACATCGTGGACTTGGTCGGCGGAGCTCAGGACGCTCTGGACCGCCACATTGCCGAGGACAGTGCGCCACACGAGGTCACAGAAAGCCCCTACGCTCCGGTGAAGCTACTGGAGCCAGAACCGGAGCCGGAGTTTGAGGAATCCGAGCCCGAGGTGGAGGAACCCGAGCCCGAGGTGCTGGAGCCCTTCCCGGATTCCACCAGCGCTTGTTTTGCACCAGAGCCCATTTTTATGCCAGAGGAGCCCATAATCTATGTCCCCAAAGCCGAACCCGAGAGCACAAAGATCTCCCCGGAGCCACAGGCTGCACCCGAGCCCGAACCTGCCCCGAAGAGCGACGCCCTCCCAGCGGCTGAAGCTCTGAAAGCAGCCCCAGCCCCCGCAGAGCCAGCAGAGCGACCTGCGGTGACGGAGGAACCACCGGCTCCTGCATCTTGTGAGTATTTCAACGGGAAAATGACAGAATGAAAGTGGGAACCAGTTTTAACATTTTCATCAGATTTATTAACTTAATATGTTCCACCGGTTTGATGGAAATTCAGCTGAGCTGGATGTTAACGGGTTTTTTTTGTTCATCATCTTAACCGGTTTCCGTGCCTCAGATGCGGGTTAGCATCGTGTGCTCGCCCAGACACCGACGTGAAGGTGAATAAACGCGGTGTAAACATCACCCTTTAGTCGGTTTAACCAACTTAACCCACCGCTGGGCGTCAAATCGAGTCCAACTGCGGCATTTTCTTCACATTATTGAGTTTTCGTGTCGCCCGGTCGCGGTGCAGGTTAGCCCGGTTAGCGGGCTAGTGCTGCTACCCTGAGGCGAGCGGATGGTGTGTGACGGGCAGCAGCCGCTCGCCGCCTGGAAGAGGCCGTGAATGAAGGAATCACACTTTTAACCACGCGAGTTTTTATTCGCTGTGAATGAAAACGACACGAATCCACGTTTGCTGCCTCTCTACCGGGGCTGAGCGGTGCGGGAGGCGGCAGCGTGGCCCCCGGGTCCCGCTGAGCTGCAGCGATGCGGCCCACCTGTTCTCACCCACAAGCCTCGCGTCAGCAGTGGCCGGGGCGAGCCGCTGCTTTTCACCGCTTATCCCCCAGCGAGCAGCGAATAAACTTCCTCCGTTAACCCCAGAAATATGTTTTTTATACGATTCTAAAACCATTTCACGGGAAGATGCGGAATCAATCCACCGTTTCAGATGTCATCGTCCATCTGCTCGGTGCCGCTACCCGCCGTTGCTAGCCACGGTTCCTTTATCGGACGCCATTCCCTTTCTTCCTGTCATGTTGGGTGCAGCTAACGATGAGCAGCACCAGTTGCTCAGGTGAACATCTGAGCTAAACCACTCGAATACAGATAAAAACACGTGTTTGTTCCGCCAGCAGCCCGGTGCTCCCCGGTGCTAAAGCTAATAACGTCACCCCCACCGGGCCCAGTTGTTTATTAACCCTGGGTTTGGTCGTTTTAATCCCGGTGGAAATGAGCACATGTCAAGTGACTGTGATGTGTCAGAGGCTCGGGTGACGGGCGAAGGAGTGGCCCGTCAGACAATGCTGTGTCCGATGATGGATGCACGGGGAGTTAGCGGCTCAAGCTGTAACCCGGAGATTAGTCACAACAAAGGAATCCGCTCTGCGTCCCCTCCCTGTCGGCTCCTCTGCAGCTCCACGTCCCCCCCCGCACTCACTTCACCGCTTTCAGTCACACGATACGAGTTTTATTCTGTTAAAGAGTCATTCAAACCTCATGTTTTACTTCCATCTCCGCCCCAAACCAACACCCCAAACCCGGCTGCAGCTCAGCCACACAGGCCTCTGTCCTCCACAAACAGCCATCACTGCTCTGAATCCTCGTTAAACGGCTTTTTGATCACGTTTGGCCTTATTGTGACTTGTTGTGATTTGCAGGGAGTGAATATTGTGGAGCTGTGTTGTTCCCTGAGATGTGTGAGGTAAACAGGCCTGTCTGGGCTCTAGCAGGCAGCAGGGGCAGGGTGGGGCTGCTTGGCAAGGCCACTGATGGAGGTGGATAAACCATGAGCTCTGGTTAAAAGCCCCGCAGTCTGAACAAAAGACGAGAGCATGTTCAACATATCATTTACAAGATGATAATAATAATTATAAAAATTCCCTCTTCAAGGATAAATGGGGCTAGGACTGCTACTACTAAGGATTATTTTCATTAGCAATGAATCAGCCAGTTACTTTTCCAGTTAATCTTTTAATCTACAAAACACGATACAAGCTAATAGAAATATGAGCAATGTGAACAAAATGTATACAGTGCAACAGTAATGCACATATATTAGTATTCCAGGGTTTATTTTTCATTGCATTTTTTAAATTAACTGTTTCTAAAGCAGCTATTTGTACGTTTTCTCTGCCGCTGAATGTGGTTTCCTGTTGGGATCGAGTGGTTGAGACCAACTCTTGAGCTTCAACAGCTTCAGCCATCGTTGCGTTTAGAAGACAAAAGGTCACAATGACGGTCCTGGGCGTGACAGTCACTTGCTATTATAAGACTGGCCATGGGTTGCTGGGTAACAACCTCAGTAAACTCGAGGAATTGAAGCAAAACACTTTGATATTGTTTTTTTTTTTATATAGAACTTGTTGAATAAAAGAATAAAGTTAGATGCTCAACTTTCACTGTTTTTTTTCTTGAATGGAAAGTAAACAGCTGCTAATGCTAACAGGCTATGTAGCAGTAGCAGGCACTTACACATTGCCCCCTTTTTCTGGTTGAACATTAGCATCCTAGAAAGATTAACTGCCTCTTACAGTTTTATATCATTATAAACTGAATGTGTCTGTCAGATAAAGTAAAACATTTGAAGAACCTGAGATCTTCTATCAGGTATATTCCCTGTTTTCTAAGGTTTTATAGGCAAAATGAGTCATCAGTTAATCAATAATATTGGTTGCAGCCCTAAACATAAAACCATATGTGGGTTAAAATGCACAGTGTGTTACTGACAGATACAACCCGTCTTTTCAAATCCTCTGTTATCTCTATGCTCACGAGTCTGATCTGATGACTCCTGCTGTGACTTTGCATCACACAGATTCCTATAAAAAATATCTGAAGTAAGTTTCCGTCCCCACCCGTCGGACAGTGCTACTGACAGGCCGGCTAATTGCACGGGGCTCAACGGTCACCACCGGCCTACATCTTATTTTTGGGTCACCCACATCCGTCAGCGTGTGTTTGTGGAGAGCTTGTGATGTGGTCAGGTGGATTAGACGGGGAGGGGAGATGTCAGACACACAGTAACAGAGGCTTAAGCCCAATGAGCGTGTGTGTGCGCAGTCCAGTGTTGTTGTTTTCTCTGTATCCTGGTGAAAGTGGGGTTAAGTGCTCCGGAGTCCGAGCCCCTCCACCCAAATCAGTAACACCACCAGGCTCCGTTCTGTTGTTTCTACTCTGCCAACACAGCAGCTGGCTCAGCCTTACAGAAGTGAGACACGCCCCTGACTATGATGAGAACCACATGTTAATCTGCTCTAAATCTGGCTTCTTATCGCTGCGATAAGTGCAGACGTTTCCAGAAGATGTGCTATTTACCCATCTTGTGCTGATTCGTCACATTCATGTTGATTTTCAGGTCGTAACATTGAGCTGAGGGAACATTTTTCTGTTACAAAATCTGTTTAATTTGTAAACAAGTGGATTCCTGGAGCTGGAAATGATTTTGTTTTATTTGACAGAATAATTGATTAATTTATAATAAGTAGCAGCGACAGGAAAAACCAGATGTTGAATTTATAGATGAATGTCGGACTCAAGCCCCTTTTCAAGTGGTCAAAAACCTGCTTACATCTGGCTAGTGTCTGCAATGTGACTGGAAACAATCAGCATTCACTCCCGGGTCACATGACTCTGCAGTAGACACACGTTTTAATCGGCTCTGATCGGTAGTGATGGAAACATGACACCCAGGTGAACAAGCTCATTTCTTTATTTTTTGAGTCTAGACACTGACGCTGTGACGTACTTTGATCTTCGGGGAATTGGCACGTAAATGACGGACGTTTGTGTCGTATTTGTTTTTTTATTCTTGGATAAAATGTGTTGAATACAACGCTGACAAGATACCGAGGTGGAGAGCTTCTCAGTTTCTGGCACCTTTGTGACGCACAAGTCTTTTTTTTTTTTTTAGAGGGTTTACCCACGTTTAATAAACCTATGAATACCTGCTAATGTTTTTTTTAAGCATCAGTGTTTCTTCAATAATGTTGGTAAATCCATCTGTACATCCCATCCCCCACCCTCCAAGTGCACAGAAGAACAGGCGTGTCCTTCTCATGTGAATAACAGCATGTATGTATGCCAGCAGTTCACACGGTAGCAGCAGTTATCACAGGGCCAGGCAGACTGGCAGTGTACAGTCAGGACCGGGTTTTGGTTTTGCTGGAGGCCAATTTGTGTCTGGCTCTGTGTCATCTCTCTGTTCCCTGGAGCCAATGGAACAAAGTCCAATCAGAAAACAAAAGGCTCAGGTCAAAACTGCTGAAAGTGAAGGAGCAGTCGGTAGAAACATGCTGAGCCACAAACACTACAAACCCCACATCTCAGAGGGTTTTTTAATTGTTTAAAATACATGTTCTTTTTGTAGAATTACATAACTGTTGGTTCTGCAGACCGTGGGTTTAGAGCGGGTGAAATCAATTGTCTGTCTGTCTCTTAACCAACCAGCAAAACTCAAAATAAACTGCTCTCATTGGAAAATTGTTAGATTTGCCAAATTCTTACCTCAGCAGACGCAAAATGACCTTTTAAAAATCTATAAAAGGAAAGACCAGAACGTTCTGTATTTAAAGCCAACAGGAAGAAGACAGGGCTTTGATGGGAATTGTACATTGAGTTCTTTATGTTACAAGATGGCAGCAGGTGAAGCGTTGCCCTGGAGTCATCATATGTCAGTGTCGAGCTGTGAGATACTTATAGCTCAAAGAGGAGAAAAATACCTCAGCACGTGCAGCCTTAACCTACCACGGCGATGGCGTTTGAGTCGTCACTGCTTCGTGGAAGGTCAAGTTTGGAAGTGACACTGTGGATTTTGTGGTTCTCAACTAAACCTAACCAGCTCATTAAATACCCATCAAATCGACAATATTAATTAATCTGCAGAATAGTGTCTCAGCTAAACTCATTGTCTTATTAAATTCAGTAAACTAAAATCTAAAATGATTCTGTTTAAATAAAACAAAGAAATGAAACCAGTCATATCCCTCAACTCTGGCATAGTTGTTAATGTAGTTGGAATTATAGTGATATCAAGAAGGAAATGATTCATACATTAAATATCCTAAATGGAAAGTCTATCAAAATCACTTAATGTTAAATGGAGACGTGTCGGCTGCAACCTGACCAGGGCCATGGTGAGCTGAGCTGATTCTCAGGTTACTCAGTCCGGACGATCTCCACTTACAGCTGATCTCAGTCCCCAGTGCCAGAACATGGTCTGACGTTATGTGCAGCTCATCGGGTGCATTTATCAGCTGAAATGTTGAGCCTCTGGATTTCCTGAAAAGGCATTGAATTCAGCATTATCATTATCCTCAATAAATCCACTGAATGTCATAGTGACTCAGTTTTATTCTAAATGTGTGTCATTGGTTTGATCCTAGGTCTTCATCACCTGAGGCTAAACCTCGACAGCAGAGGTAACAAAACGACCTAATAAGAAAAATCATTATGGTCTAATATCACTGTCGGATCAGTATTGTAAATTTGAATTTCAAGCTAAATCTCTGAAGCATTTGATGTTGATAACAGCAATAAAGTTGATAATCAAACTAAGATTTTCTCGTGATTCATGCAGATTTCTGACTGTGATTGTCAAAGCTTGATCAAGCGTTTAGTTGATAAGTGGAAGGAGGAATTCTGCCCGTGCCACACCGGCTGCGGTTCAGCCGCGGAAGTCGAGGTCCTGTCGATTTTCCACAGCTGAACCGCAGCCGATGTGGCCCAGGAATAAAGCTGAGCTATTTGCTGTTTTGATCTTTGGCGTCAAAACAGCAAATAGTCAAATCTTAAATACTTTTAACTTTTAGTGATCTAGTGCCTTGCTTAAGAGCACCCCCCCTTTTTTCCTGTCTGTATTTTCCTAATTACTTAAGAGATTAAGTCTTAAGGCCGCAGCCATGGGGAGGGTTGCACACAGGGACTCATTGTTTTCGGAAGGAGCTTTTTTTTTAAGCTGGTCCATAATCAAGCTTCTCTGATTGAGGCATGAAGTCAAATTATTTAGCTTGAGGCAAAGATCATTTACGCTGCATAATGGATGATTAATTACTGCATCAAGTGTTAAAATGGGGGACATGACAGCTCCCAAAAGTGAAGCCAAATCATCTGGATTGCCCCCTGGTGGCTCGTACCATTCTACTCGTTATTTAAAACAAGAGATGGAAGAGATGAAGTTCTGCAGTTGGAGTATTTTGTTTGTTTTTATTTTCACTAGTTTGTAGCAGTTACTCGTGGGTCTGTGGAATTTTTTGAAGCAGCATTTTCCTCATGTGGTCTCTCACTTCGGACACATGCAGTTAAGTTGATTTGGTAAAGAGACTCAAAATGGCAACAAGCCCTGTTTTCCACATGTCGTCTCTTAATTGCATTCAACTTAATTTACCATGTATAAATAAACCTACTGTTCTTTGGTTGAACTTACGCAACAGCTCAGATGCTCAGTTTCCTCTCTGGCTCCATCACAGATGGGATTTGAACTGATTCTTGCTGTTCCTGTGCTGCCGCTTTGCATCCATTCTTCTTTATCTTTCTCAGGCATGTAAACGCCACCCGTAATGTCTGCATCACGCTATGACACAGATGTTCCTGTCACTCCTTATCTGACCTGTCCCCCCCCACCAACCTTAAACAAATGTTCACATACCTGAGAGAACCTGTTGAGTAAGCACTGTAAATATCCAGAAACATGTTAAACATCTTATGAATGTTGAGCTTTGATGCCCACAATGCTGGAAGAATTAGTAAGATCCTTAACTTAAGTAAAAAGTACTAATACCATACTGTAGAAAATGTTGCTTAAGAGAAAGTACAACATGTATTTAAAGTAAACCAGTGACTCTTTTGAAAATGTCAAATACATTGGAAACGGCTTATAATGACCAGGTTTGACCCACGCCGAAGTGATGACTATAAGCAGTCGATTACTATAAACAAATTGTGTAGCTTCTGTATGATAGTCTCGGAACTTGAGGGAAAGGTAACATTGCACACTCAAATCATGTGTCATACTTCTCCTTTAAATTTTAAGTATAGACTGCAGCCTCCCACGTGTCTCCTTCTGGTTCTCTTCAACACACAGGTCTGCACATGTTTTTTCACAAGTTAAAGTTCAGGGCGGTGATTTCCACATTATGCTTTCTGAATCTTCTACCTCATTTCTTGTTATGGAAGATGATTTCTGTCTCTTCTCCTGGTCGTCCTCTCTTGACCTTTCGAACTATCTGAATTCACTCTTTGCTGCCTTCTTCTGTTTCTTCCACAGATGTACCTTCTCCTTCTAAAGCTCAGCCTCATCCTCTGATGCAATTCCCTAAAGGCAAGTTCTCTCTGCTCGCTGTTTCCTCGTCTTTTATTTCCCTTCACCACTTCTTCAGTTCACTCCCCTGTTTGTTGCTGTGCTGTCACTTAATTTCGAGTGGCGAGAATAACCCACTGCATGTGCGACGCTGTAACATTTGTGGATTTGAGTAACACTAAATCTGATGTTTGACATTTGCTTGTTTGTGTTGCATTCTGACTCCCATGTTACTGTTGTAGAGTAGATTGTCATGAGCTAGAAGTAGTTTATAGAGGAATAATGATTCTTCTCAGGCCTGACTTTTTTATTTACGTTTTAAAATGTATTTTCTTCTGACAATATTTTCTCAAAAGTCCTTTGAGAGGAATCATTATCTACTGAGAGAAACATTGGGCATGGTTTATTGGCACTAGACCTGGGGCAAAAATTATTCTACCACGATGCGTCCAACCAGGGTGGTAAATGGATCACCAGACATGTGCTGACAAATCTCAACTGTGGCCGGTAGTCTGCTCTCCCAACCAGCCTGACTGATGTGTTGTTGTTCTGATCATGTTCCTGTACATCAGAAATATCTACCAGAGCTTGAAGAGCTACTTTTGAGCTCTCTGGGACGATTTTCATCTGCCTTACACTTCACCACCTATTAGAAGCTAACGTTCTACTTGCTAAATGGAGATGTCAGTTAAATTTATAAATTACTTTTCAGATTAAAATAAAAAAATGTATTCTAATTCATTACAATGCACCATAAACTGATTATATGTTCCTCCAGCATTGCTTCAGGGCTTCCCTCAGTCTTTTACTATGTGATTAGACCACTTTCTCTGAAGCAAAGACATAAAGCAAATGTTCATAAATTCTTAATAAAATCTGGCTGCTGTTTAACTGGGGTTTATCCCATCTTCAGTGCAGGATGTGGAAACTGTAAGGCACATAGTGGGTCAAATCTCCAGCAACACTGAAGTATCGAATACTCAGACTAATGTGTTTTGGCCTGTGGTCTCCCTCGTTGTCAAGAATTTGCTCTGATGGAAGCAAATGGCTTGAGAATAAATTTGATCATTATGCTGCAAGTGTTCCTGGAGGTTTGACCTGCAAGTCTTCCCCTATTTATGTAACATAGAAGAAGTTCCTGTAAGCCATTGACTTCAAGCCCTGTGGTATGGTATAAGTAAAGTAGGGGGATTGTACAGGGGGTGTCGTGTGTTGTCACCACTAACAGTGCAAGCACCATTATCACAATCAATGTTACCATTTTGTCCAGAATATAAACCCCCTCCTATTTTCCACACGTTTGATTAAAATATTTTATCTGGACAGGAAACATTGTTGTGCAAGAGGCCACGAGATCCCATCAAACCGATGAAACAGTCCTTATACAGTGTTGCAATTTGTAAAATCCAATTCCATTTGGGTCGGCCTCATGTAGAATCCACTACCTGGTCTCTCATGTAAAACTGTTGAAGCATCAGAATCATTTTCTATGACGATCAGCATTTTTTTTTAGACTACTTAGTCTTTTTGAGCCCAACATCTGTGACAGTAATTCTCGGCTGTCAGAAAGATTTTTTTTTCTCCCTGAGTTAATTTGTTCACTAAAGATATAAAGAGACTCTGTGAACCTGTTTTCACCCGTCATGAATTTAATTAAAACCAGATGCACCAGCCTTGAGAAACTCCTGCGGTTAGATTGTACCCAATGAAGAACGTTTACTCTGAAACACCCACTACAAATGAACACTGAAAACAATGGATAGTCTTGAATCATTAAGTTAACAGATGACCCATAATCAAAGACACTTCCCGTTCAAAATGAATATCTGATACATGTAATGTTCTGTCTAATATTCAATCATATGGTAGTTTAAAAATAGGCTATTTTGGAATATTCACAAGTGGTCGATCATTCAACAAACTACATTCTACCTGCCACAGCCAACCTTTCAGCAGCACTTGTCTGGTCTTTGTCGTGTTAATATTGTCTGTTGATTTAAAATGTGGAAGGAAAACAGGATTTCAGACTGCCCAACATAACCTTGGTGCAACCCAAGATTACTAAAATTCAAAAATGGGACAGAACTACATTATGTATTCTGAAGAGATTTGATCTAAGATCACAACTTATAATCAATTGTGGTACAGGTGATAGCAGAGATTCATACTGAGCTGGATGGAGAGTGTTGCATTACTCAAAACACGTTGGCTATCATAAACTTTTTTATAACATGAAGTACATGCAGAAGACAGACAATACAAGCTGTTATTTTGGGTGCAAACATTGCATTCCACAAGGTAGCTCTCAAAATGAGTCATTTTGGGTTGCAGTTTATGTTGGATGGTTTGCAATCCCACTTTTCTGTTGGCAGACAAGATTAATGCTGAGTTTTAATCTCCAAACCTTCCTCGGTATATTTTCAGTAACTACTAACCTCTACCCAGGTGTGGTGAGCACTGTAAGGAATGGAGTATGTCTTTGATATGTGTTGTATTGCATTCTCCCTCCTCCCTCTCTACTCAAGCACTTGGGCAGAAGGGTGATTCCCCTGCTCCCATCTCTCCTCTCTCCCCTCTTCACTCCCCCGACTCTCTGGAGGAGCTCTCTCTGACCGAGAGTCCCAACCAGCCCCCTACTTCAGGATTCGCTGCATCCTTTGGCTCCTTCTCCACTCAAGCCCCGACTATTCATTCCAAGGACATGCCTTGGGAGCGTGAAGAGGGTGACTCTGGACCCGGCCGTAGTAAGAACAAGGAAGACCTTCTAGATCCATTAGCTGGTCCTTACCTGAGTTTAGGGAAAGACCCAGGGCCTCATAATCCGTGTGAAGACAGTGGAGTTTCCTTTTCACCTGAGGAGAAGCTGATTAGCTCAGATAGGTCCTCTACTGGCCCCTCCCCCGTGAACCCCCAAGTGATGGTCCCAGAATCTTACCTTGCCTCCTCTAACCCAACAGAGCACTGGGATTCACCATTCTTAGCATCTCAAGACAACTCCAAGGTCTCCATGGATAGCTTCTCCCAGGATACGGCCCCCATTAGCTCCTCCAACTATGAGCCTGACCTGCACGACAACCAGTCTGATGAAGATGATGACTTGATGTACGAGGTGAAGAAGAATATCAACCCATTTGAAGGCTATTCTCCACTGGCGGATAGTGGGTACTCCCATTTTGGAGACTCCAAGTCTGACAGCAGAGCTTCTAAAATGTCAGAGAGTCCCACACCTGATCTGGTCCAGTATGGACAGACTGGAGAATCCCAGGATAGCCCACCGTCTTTTATAGACATGGGGAAAACATTTGAGCAGAGCAAGATGTCCGCTGACTCACTCATGCAGTCAATGAACCAGTTCTCATCTGGCTATAAAGAAGAGGAAGTGGAAGAGGAGGATTCTGCTCTCCCACCATCACTTCCAGACATCCTGAAGACCTCCCCGCTCAACCCTGAAAAAATGGACTCTGGCTCCTCAGAGGGAACCCCGGAGGAGCAGAGTCCCATCTTAGAAAGAAGAATGATGGAGTCACCCAACCCACCAATCAATCTGTCTGCAAACAATCCATTTGCTTTTGATGCTAAAGTGTCCCTTCTGAAGGAGATGACTGAGGAGATGGAGGGGAAAGTTGTAGAGACAGGGGATGAAGACAAAAGCTTTGACGCCTTTGATCTTGTCAAAGAGGCAGAGGAAACCACACCAGTTCAGGTCAAAGAAGAGAAATCTGTCAAGATCGAACAGAAGGATTGGTTCTCAAGCCATGATTCTCCCAAAATGACCGAAAAGTTTGAGCCACTTGACTTCCAGAGTAAAAAGACCACTGCTGAGGATTCAGATTCAGAGTCACCAACAGCAGACTCTCTGTCCCCAGTCCTGGAAGCAATGGCAAAATACCCTGCGAGCTTCCAGGTGGAAACAAAGGAGGAGGACCTGAAGATGGACGTGGAGGAGGCAGAGGTGGCTGAGGAGGTCTCTGAGCATGAAGTATCCTCTGAGGAGTTTGAGTTTATTGAGCGACCACCAAGGGGTGTTATCGATGAGTTTCTCGAGGCTCTTGATACTTCCAAGTTTGCGTCCTCCAAGCCCCCAGAAATCCCCATGGATGATGACCTGAGCTTTGGTCAGAACGATGTGGCTCCAGTCTCTGCTCCACCTTCAAAAGTAGCCCCACCCCCAGAGGTTGAAGAAGAGGCTCCAAGTCAGAGCTCCTACTGCCTCCTTACTCAGGCATCCCACCAGAAGAGCAAGGCCGAGCTAGAAAAGCTGGACATCCAGCAACCCCCACCTTCAGCTCCGCTTACCCATTCACCTGTCCACAAACCAGAGGAGCCGGTTGCCAAGAAGAGCGTGGTGGGCGGGAAACTGTTTAAGATGCCAAACCTGAACATAAGAGCAGGTAAAATAAAGCAGTTCTGGCATGGAAACCACCCCCACCCCACATCCTCCTCAGTTTCCTCTGGCACTTCCATGTTCATCGGCATAATTTCATCTTCACTCTTTTGTTCTCCTTAGTTATTTTCTCCCACCCACCCGACTAGTAGTCAGAGTTTACTTAAGATCCCATCACCTTCTCCCTAGTGTCACCTTTTCTTTCTTGCATTGTCCCTTTTTGCATTTCCTTTGAAAATTAACCCCTTGCATTTTGCTTCAATTTGTGTGTTTGCATTTTCCATTGGTAGATTTTTACTTTTGCTGCATTTTGTGCATTTCTGTCTCATTACAATAACATCATTTCTGTGCACCTGAAAGGGCTGTCACTTTATTCTCCAGAAGTCAAGTTCAAATTAATTTAACACGACAAAAAACTGTCTTCAAATCTATTTGAAATCCCCCTGCAGTCACATGAGGGTGTTGCTCCTCTCGTCTGTGGTGACTCCCTCGCTGCCTCAGTTTTAGAGTTCTGTCTTACTCTACTGTTAAGTCAAGAGGGCATGCAATAGTTTAATGTGATGGTGAGCCCCTCTGCTGGATGACGAGGCAAAGTACTCCAGACGGTCTCGTTTGCATCTAGAATGTCTATTTTGAATTGGAAGAGGTCCTCACAGTTCGAATAGGAACTCTTATTCAAATGAATGTTTGAATTTCAAATAAGGTGACAGCCCTAACACCTTCTCATGTTATTTCATTTTTATTTTGTAATGCGGTAAGTAAAATGTGATTTTTAGTATAAATATTCCTTTATTTTGCTTTGGTAAAATCCACTGTAAAAAAAAAAATGGAAGATTTTGTTCGTACTTTATGCAGAAATGAGAAATCCACTGTTGAGCACCGGCGGACATCGGTAAAGTTCCTTCTATTTGCCCACATTCAAGTCAGTTTACCGCAACGTCTTATTTTAGCTCCTCTCTGCTCTGGAAATAACTTGAGATACCAAAGTGAAACCCAACACCACCACAGAGACCCCAGCACCCCGTCACTGTCACATACACTCACACACACACAGAGCTAACAGCCACACCCTGCTACTGACTGAACGAGCTGCTGCTCTGATTTATGAGCTTCACAACCTCTCCCACTGCCTCTAATGTGACATGACATCAGAATTTATGTACATAAGGATGAACTTTGTGCCAAATAACTTGGGTTGTGATGACATAAGGGGTTATTGAACTTTCCATCTATTTCTGTAGCAGGGTCATTTTGTCCGGTCATTTTTTAGAATTCTTGACATTTAAGAAGAATTTTCAGTTGTTGCACATAAGTAAAAGTGTCAAATATTCTTTGGTTCCAGCTTCTCAAACATGAAGCTTAATCATTTCCTTTATTGATTGATTGATCATGTGATCTGTAAAGAAATTAATTAATTGTGACATAAGAGCAAGAAAAATTTTTACTTTGAAAAATGACAAACATGAAATCATTTATCAAAGCTGTTTGCGCATAATTTCATTTGATCAACAAATTGTAACGGCTCTAATATTTCACTTGTTTAAGGTTGGGACTGACAGAATTTGCATTATACAATTTTCCTTTTTTCACTATTTTACACTTATGGTAAAAAGGTAAATGTACACATCATGTTGAATTTATAACCACTCTCCTATTCAAGATCCTTCGTGGTTTTTTTCTCAAAACTTAAAAGGCTGCCGATCTGTAAACCCCTGTGTTTTAAGTAAATCTTTAACAAACTCAATGTGATATTTCACTGAAGCAAGTGACTGTATCAGTCAGTCAGCCCCCCCGTCTCTCTGAAGACGCCATCACTTAGTCTCCATTTTAATGGCTGACTCAGTTTGCAGTCTGATATTGATCAGTCAATATTGCATACGATTACACACAGATGGCCGCTGTGTTACTACAGCAGGAGGACTTTGGTCTTTGGGACGAGCTGCCCAGGCTTTAGTGTGTGTGTGTGTGTGTGTGTGTGTTGGAGGAGTCTCCTGTTAATTATAGCCTCCTCCTCCTCCTCCTCCCTGCATTGCGACACTGGCAGGCCCACAAAGGGTTCTCCGACCCAGATACCAGTCAGCAAATGTTCCTCGTTACACAACTCAAGGTGGGGCGCTGCGATCTGAACATAAATCTCTGCTTTGTTTTCTCTATTCTGATTTATCGTCCACCAGACTGGATAGTCTGAGTTACTCTACTTATACCAGATACTTTTTTTTAATACCTTCCTGTACTTTTTTTCTACTTAAATAATTTTGTATGTTCTGTCTATTAATAGGGCTTCAACTTACATTTATATATAATTAAATAAATAAAAAATAGAAAAAGAAATACAACCAAATATCTAGTAAAGGGTCATCCGATCAGGTTTATGATTTTAAATGCTAAACCTGTCATTCTCGTGGCTTATTAACAGCAGCAGGAAGTCTGTGCTCCGACTCGTATCAGGGTGAAGGGTCAGGTTGTACTGTACTGTCGTCACTGAGACTAACTTTGTTCTTCCTCTGTATGCAACATCTCTTTCACCACTGAATCACCACAGTTCACTGTGTCGTAAAATGTCACAGGAAATGAGTTTTGTCTTGCGACTGCAGCCTCGCTATCATGCTCAGAAAAACAGATTCCAGAACATGGAAGTTCTATTACCTCCACGTACACATCTGTAGGTTTGTCTCATCTGCAACAGTCACATTGATGGATTTTTAAAAGATGAGATGAGAGGTTTGTCAGAGGAGAAAGGTGCTCTCTAGTGGACAGAGTCTGTGATTACCACTGATGATCACTCTCGGTCTGTTCTGGAGCAGATTCGACTCCATAAGCAACATTAATTCATGTTTCTGTTTGTTTTTATGTCAGATACACTCAGATTTTTCAGTCTGTAAACCGGAACCAGCTTCACTCGGGTTCTCACTGTGTCGAAATTGATTTCCTGGTTTTGTTCAGAACACATTGTGAACAAAACATTTTGTTGGGAAACTACAGCAGCTGGAAAATGAGTTAATGTGGCAGAAAGCCAGTCATTCTTTATTTCTTTATTCTCATCTCAAAACCCCTCATCTCAAAAAATGATCAGGTTTATTTTTCTTTAGAGATGTGTAGCTGTTGAATGACACTGTACTAGACAGCATCAGCCGAGATGAAACATTCTTCTCCTTCTCGATGCTTCGTCAGCGCACATGTGAGGAGGTAACAGGAGGAGGAGGAAGGGTGACGAAGGGAAAGCAGAGTGACATTTTGGGGAGGGTGGAGAAAGGAGGGGAAAGGGGAGATCAGACTGGGAGGATGTTAGGGGGAGGAGGGAAAGCATGCCAGAAAGAGGGGGGCAGGGTTGAGGCAGAGACGTTTATAGTTGCTGCGTCAGAGCGGTGGCAGCAGACAGTCAGCTGACAGCTCGCCTGCAGGATCGTCTTCATTTGCTCGCTGCAGTCACACCCCCCTTTCCCCTCCATAGGAAGCCTCGCTCGAGTTCTTCCCTCCCTCTTTGTCCTCCTCTTCCTCCTGCAGCCGGACACACACATTCACTCCAACACGTTTGCTTTTGCCGCCTCTGCTGGGTCCCTCTGTGTGGAATGTGTTTGCTGATCTGAAGGCATGGAGAACAATTCTGTGGACAAACAGGAGTCTGCCGCAACGCACTGGAGACGGCATGGTATGATTTGGCTGGTTTGTGGCTCGGGCAGGACTGACTGTGTGGAAGGTTCAAGCTGCTTCAAGAAGAGACGTCTCATGTTTTTATTGCCTCGGCTCCTCTTTCATGCACTGACAGTAGGACATAGATGTTGGAGACTGGTGCTTCTGAGATGTGAATTGATTGGTCATTCAGATTCGGACGTTGCAGCACGTTTGCAGCCTGTCCCTCCTTCATTGATTGAAATGCAGCTTTCGCAAGACAAGCTTTGCAAACTTTGAGACAAAACTGTAAAGGATTTCAATTTGATTCAGAGGTGTTGGTTTGAATATTTAAATGGATATAATGGCCTTACAGCTACATAAGGAGATATTTAAGGGGAAATTGTGGTGAACTTTCAAATCCCTATTCGTTGTCTTTCGTCTGTGGTGTTAAACTCTGTTCACGAGGTGAGCTGTAACTGATTGTGAGTCCTCGCTTGTTTTCTTGTGTTTGTACCCGGAGGCTGTAAGGACTCTGAGGACAGATATTTTCACAGTTTGCTGGTTTTGTTATTGTGCGACTGCAGAAGCTACAGGGCAGTTTTTCTGGCAGGGAAAAGACCTTTGGACAGTCAGCCAGTCAACCACTGTGACCAAAGGTAGAGCGGAGGAGGGGAGCGGTTTGTGAGCTGAGTGACGTCAGCTGGCAGTGTCTTGATTGGACAGTGAGCCGGTGATTTGCTAATGAGCTGGAGAAGTGTCAGACCAGAGCTTTCAATAGAGACAGTTTGGCAGCTTTCTCTTAAGGCCCCACTGTGATAGACTGAAGAACATGTTCAGTGTTTGTGATAACGTGAATCAGGTTTCAGACGCTTGTGGTTTATCTGCCCCTCGAGTCTGAACAAGACAATAACGTTAAACATATACATTAAATGGGAAACATGATTCAAACAAAATGGTGGTTTAAAATAAGCTAGGCTAAAGTAGAGTAAAGCTAATTAAAATGTTTCTGTTCACGAAAAACTTAAATGCCGCTTCTCCAGGTTCAGTTCTCGTTCTAGGACAATAAACAGAACTGTCTCTATCTAATCATCTTCTTATCAGACCTGTCGATCATCTGAGAACTGATGAGTAACTAATTTGGTGATTGCTTAAATCCTTGAAGTCATTTCCGGCTACTAAACTTAATATTTTTAATTTTCTTTGACCAAAACAAACTATTTACAGATAGTTTACACAGTGCTGATCATGTGTCCTGCCGTCGCTGCATCATCTGAGGCTGCGGTGCTGCTGTCACTTGTCATCTCAACACTGAAGCCTTTGTTGTGTGTGTGTGTGTCTGTGCTGAGCTTGGGTCTGTTCATCAAACCGTTGTTGTTCATTGAGCCTCTAATGAGCGACGACTATGAAGTGGCTGCACGACTGAAAGAAGCTGTTGTGTCTCCGAGGCTGTGACAAAGCAGTATTTGGTGTGTGTGTCTGTGTGTGTTTGTGTCAGGGACAGTGAAATAACGTGGCTTTATGTTGTAAGTCAGACCAGCAGCAGAATGAATCTCCTTCCTCTTAAGGCTGAGCTCATTGTGATGTGTTCATCAGATTAAGACATCAGCTTCATTCAGGAGTTTAGTTGTGCAAGTTAGTTTAAGATGCACATCGGTGATTGGCACCGTGAGTAAAGCCTCACAAATGACTAACATTTAATCTATATTTAGCACGTATAATCAGTATATAGACATAAAGTAAGTTGCTCCTAACATCATAGACAAAGATTCCGGCTCCGGAAAGTGAAGCCTTTGTGGAAGTGTCTAAAACCTGCATTCTCTGGAATCACCAGCAGAGGGCGACTCCACTGTTAACAGTATAACTATGTCAACATTCAGAGAAACTGAATAGGTCAAAAATGTCCTTATTTTGCTACATTTTCAAATTGATTGACCAAGAAAATAACCAGAAATCCATGATAATAATGAATCATTGGCTGAAGTCCTGTATATAATTATTTAAAAAGGTCTTTACATAAAAACAGTACAATCATAACCTAATGTGCTGTAAAACAGTCACACTGGCCCTTTGCATTGAGTACAAAGGACATCTGGATTACAGTTAAATTAATTCAAACTTATTTAAAACACCAGGGAAGAAACGCTGATATTTTAACACGGTTGGTGCCGCAGCTTTCCCAGCATGCACCTGGAGTTTCCTGGACAGCTTGTCCTCCCTTTTATGGATCTTTTTTAAAACGAGCATTTCTCTGATGACCGCTCACTGTTCCCTCAGTTTCAGTGAGTTGGATTTAAATTCCTAACTTTTATCTCATCTTTATTTCTGCTTGGCCTTTCTGGAGCCTGGTTATCCTTGTACAGTTTGGTTATGTAACATTCTTCCTCCTCTTCCTCCTCCTCTTCATGCTGATGCTGTGTCCACCTCCCTGTGGTTGGTAGGAACAGATCCAATCATGCTGAGTGATGGTGTAAAATGTTGGACTCAGGGGAACGTGTTGGAGGCTAAGATCTGTCAGTCTGCTGATTATTTAGTCAGTTAATCGATTAATCACTTTGTCTAAGAAATGAAACATTGACGAATGCCTTTTGTAATTTCTCAGAGCTCAAGATTATGACTTCTACTGTCTCGTTTATTTGTACTGATTTGTAAGATGTTCCCTAAACTTTAACATGTGACAAAGGAAAACAATCTTTGTCTCATTTTAGTAGCATTTTTTTCCAAAACAAATTTTTTAAATGGTTGCAGATCAACTGTCTGTCGATTAGTTGATTAATCGTTGCAGGTCTGAAATGCTGATTATTGGATAGAAGTAGAAAGATGTTTTTAGTCGTAGACGTATCATATAATAACTGATTTACCTCCATAGCACTTATCTATATATATATATATTATCTGTTAAAACGATGTTTAAACGCGTCTCTATTAAACACGTGTTTTAGAGAATGATTATCTTCAGTTAAATATCAGTTTAATTAGAATCATGTCCTGGAGCTGATCGAATCGATCGTCCAGGGAGACGCAGCTGCGCATGTCTCTCCCTCGCCCCCCCGCTGCGTGTCTCTCTCCCCGGTCTCTCCTCCCGTCAGCCAGGCGGAGCTGCTGTTTAACGGAGGTTCAAGATGGACGCCAAACAGGGTTAGTCCGCTCATAATCTTTTGTTAACCGAGCATCTCTCTCTTTATGTCCCCGGTTGTGTCGCTGTCTGTAGCCGCGCTGGTGTTTCGCATGTGCACCGGGAGCGTGGGCTGCTCTCAGCCCGGGGAGGTTGCAGGCGGATCGGGCCGAGTCCCGCGGAGGTCACGCCGGACTGTTTGACGTTTTGTCCCCGCGGTGTGTTCGGGTTCTGCCGGTGCGAGTCTCAGTCGGATATTTAAACGTTTTACGGGGGTTCGGAGAGGATGAATCGGTTTGTGGTGTAAAACCCAGCGGGGAGAGAAGCGATGAGCGGCCGCGGTTAGCTCTCTGTGATACGGGTCTATTTTTAGCCAGGCTCCGGTGCTAGCACGCCCGCTACCATATGTAGCCAGGCGACCGCATTAGGACCGTGGATCCTCCTCCTCCTCCTCACCCCTCCGCCTCCTTCTCCTCCTCACGTCGCCGGCTCGGTCCGGTTCTTTCCCCGCACACAGGGGTTCTGTCTCCGGGGAAGCTAACGGAGCTAACGCGGAGGTAGCATCACCCTCAGCGGTGTCTGATCCGAGAAGCTCCCTGAATGTACAGCCTCCCATCGGGCCACGTTCAGCTCCCAACACCGATTCTACTCAAATCAAACAACATTAGAGAAGGTTTTAATATTTAAGCAGAATTTCGTGTTTTTATGACTTCGGGTTAAAGTGTTTCAGTTAATCCTGTGAATATGATGGAATTGTCTGTGTAAATATCCTCCAGCAGACCCAGTGTTTGACAGTGGATCTGTAGTTTGTCATGAGATGGCAGCAGCTCTGAATTCCATCTTTAAACTGTCACTTGTTAAGATAACTGGGTTTTAAGTACACAGCTTCAGACTGTGCTGCTGGTTATAGTTGGAACAAGCTGATCTGTTTGTCTGATTTTTAATATACAGCTGCTTAAATTACGTCCTGTGTTTTATTTATCCCAAAACCAAAATATCCAGTTTATAATCAAATGTGACGAAAGCAGCAAATCTCATTTTAACAAACTATTAAGTTACTTGTTGAATAAATCTCATCAACTCATGGATTGATTTATCGTTTCAATACTGAGGAAAAACCCCGGACGTCCAGGGAATCTGTGACTGGAATTTACTATTTTTGACCTTTCATCAACCAATCAATCAAATCAGTAGATAAGATATAACATCACTGAGAAGCATAACATTGCTGTTTGTAACTTGACTAAATGTTTCACTTGCATCACCTGCCTTTGACTGTGAGGCCTCAGTTCGCAGTTTCATGCTTTGCTTAACACAAACTCCTGTAGATAGATGCAGATCTTTGACCCTCCTTGGCCCAATGAAATAAAAAAATCCATATTTCCAGGTTGAATCCTGTGTCTCTTTGTTAACTCTTCTTTTCTTTCTCGTTATAAAACCAACATCCTGGTATTTTTACATCTAAATCAGTTAATTTTTTTTCTCTTCTTGTAAAACTCAATGTTTGATGACTCGTCCTGCACTCGGGGCCGTTTACTCATTCTGCGTCCAATCAGAAAGCTTTCTGGAATTTGTAACTTCCTCCCTGGGCCTATAAATTCTGGCAGTTTGCAACTGGAGCACAGGGACCTGCACTGTCCCATTCATCAGTTAAATGCACCGGTGGAGGTGAAACTCTACACCAGAGAGCTGGTTGTCGACATGGCGCTCCATGTTGAGCTGCTGGTTACGGTGGACTGTGCCAATCAATTCTCGACCCATCTGATTATTTTTGCAATCTTTCAGATGTGAAGGACAAATGCTTGTTTTGAGCAACCAACACCAAAGTTATTCAGTTTACCATCATAACACAAAGACACGTAATCATTCTTTAATGCTTCATGTCAGGTCGCTGTTAAATTCACTTGTTTCTGTTGAAGGTGGATCTCTAACCTGTTTGGTCTAATGTGCTCTTTGAAAGTGGAAATTTAAAGTGCAGCTTGTTGCCGACTTGAAAACTGAATGAATCAGACAAAGTAGAAACCTTAAACTGATTCCGTCGTGCACTTTAACGCAATGTCCTCTCGTCGTTCAGCGAGCCTGCAGGAAACCCACGACTCCTTCACTTCTAATATTGTCCATTGACCTGCCTGGAATTCCCTGGTGAAATATAAGCATGTGCAGGCACCCAGGTTATGAGCTCAGCTGTCTCCCTGCACTGTCCGACCCCCCCACCCGTCTGAGTCGTCAGAGAGGGAAGAGGCTCCAGCACCCAAATGTCAGAAAGACCCGACCACCTGCAGTTTTAACTCTGCAGCTGGTTTTTACTGTTAAACTGTCAGTGGAATCAGCTGCTGTTCAATTGAGAAGCTGGAATCTGCAAATACTTCGTTTGACTTTGAGACTGGCATTATATTATTAAAGACTTAAAAAAATCAAAGGTGTATTTTAATAAAACAACACATGAAAATGCCCTTTGACCCCAAAGGGTTAAAACCTAAAGGCAAAGACAGGATATGGAATAGAACGTGGAGCAGCTGAGACAAATCAACCTTGAGTTTGAGTTTCAAGCTCAACTTAGAGCTGATTTGTTTCATAGCATCTCAGGAAATTGCGTGATCAGACCCTCAAAGCCGATGACCTCTAGCTGGTGTTGAGTCACTTGAGTTAACATCATGGTGGCGTCGGGGCGGAAAGTGGAAGAAAACTCCAGAAGGCACAGAGATGAGGATGTTGATGAGTCAGAAGCTGCAGCGAGTTTCCCCCTGCAGGTTTTTTAAAATTTCCGATGAGTGACAGTTTGTGACCCCTGTGATAAAGGAGACAAACTTAAAGAAGCTCCTCCTCCTCACCACGATCACGAGCACCACCCATGTGACGGCTGAAAGGCAAAGCAGACAAATTGGTTTTAGTTTTAACAGTCAGTGAAGTCGAGTGAGAACTGTGTGTCTCAAGGAGATTCGCCCTGAGGACACTTTGGTTTAACTCTTAATCTTTCTGTTCAACTGTCGCACATTTTCCCTGAACCAGAGACAAATTGATTTTTGATTTAAAAGTTGCAGTGCAAAATGACTTGAGTCTTTTATTTCCAGAAAGAGCTGAGTGAAGATTAACATCCTGTGATGTTTAAAAAAAAAAAAATAACGGAGGTTTGGCGTTAGAAAGAAGTGAGAGCACCAGACTCTGATTCTAAAACCGTGGATTACTCTTAAAAATAGATCTTCTGTAAGACAATCAAGTATCAGCTAGTTGTCTAAAAGTGTCACTAAATAGCAAAAACAACTGTTTGTTTTAGTCCAAAACTCTAAAAAAATGCATGTAATTGACAGTTTGAGATGGTTAAATGTAGAAAACAGCTCAGTCACATCTCTTGTGGATGATTGACACTAACCATCATCTTCCTCCTCCTGCAGTGGTGGATCTCCTCTACTGGCGTGATGTGAAGAGCACGGGCGTGGTGTTCGGCGCCGGCCTGCTGCTGCTCCTCTCCCTGACGTTGTGCAGCATCGTCAGCGTCTGCTCCTACATCGGCCTGGCTCTGCTCTCAGTCACCATCTGCTTCAGAATATACAAAGGCATCCTGCAGGCCATCCAGAAGTCCGATGAGGGACACCCGTTCAAGTGAGTCCCAGGAAATATGATCAACTCCACAGAATGTCAAAGATTTGAGAACAGAAAATACACAACCTTTTACTCACTTAGTTTAATTACTCACGCATTAAACTGCTCCAAAGTGAACTCAGTCACATTTTATTTCATGAATTTCAACTGATTTACTGGGGGAAAAACTGATTTCCTAAAAATAATCTGAGAAAGATCAGGCACAGTTTGGTTTTAATGATAAAGGAAGTGGAGAAACTTTTAGTTCCTGCAGGAAAAAGGTGCCTGATCTTTGAATTTATGACATGTTATGTTTTTTTAGTCTGATTCTGATGAGTTTGAATTCATTATTAAAACTTCAATATAGATAAAATGGGGATGTAAGGTATTGATTGACAGCTGGCACTGACTCAGGATTGGTCGAGCATGTGTATGGGCAGGACCTCTATACTGGGCTCCACTCCCAGATTTAACAATGATGTCAGCAGCACAAGATGGCGGTGTTCGTATCCGAGGATATTTTAGCATCACATTTGTACAGTGGGGGGAGGTGTCCTCTGCGCCCTGTTGTGTGTTTGGTTGTTGTGCGTTGTGTGTTTATCCTCCCTCCTGGCTCTCTGACAAAACCTTCTTAGTGAGTTTTCACCTGCTTCCTTTAAACCCACAGTAAAGACCGATTAATCTGAGATTAACTGGAGCTGTGGAAACTGAGCTCAGTCACATTACAAGTTGTTCACAGAAATCAAAGCTGCACAACAGAAGCTGGATTTTCTCTTTTCCCCTGAGACCAAAAGTCACAGTGACTCAAAAAACCCGTCTGCAAAGATCTTTCAGTACTTTTAACAGGAAACTTAAACCGTCAGTTAAGTTTATTGAATATTTGGCACCAACTTTTAAATAATGGAGTATGACATTAGAAACATCAACACATCAGCTCTGTATTAAACCCGACCCTCTGCTGTCCCTCTCAGGCTGTACCTGGACCGTGACTTGGCGCTGTCTGAGGATGTGGTCCACAAGTACAGCGACTCGTTTCTGGCCAGAATGAACAAGACCATCTGTGAACTGAGGCGCCTGTTCCTGGTCGAGGACCTGGTCGACTCCATCAAGGTGAGAACGAGTCATTATTACAGACACTGGACATTAGAAGATTCTGAAACTTTAAGTTTAAAGACACAAACATAAAGGGAAGAAGTTTTCTGGAGTAAAAAATATTTGCTGTTTAAAGCGTTAAGACGTATTAAATAATCTTAAATTCAGATCGAATGGGTCCTAATCTGTTCACCATCAAAGGTCACATGAAACTGTCTTGACTCCAGACAGAAGATTTATTTATGATTTGGATAAGGTAACTCGTCATGTGAGTGAGCGTTTGTAATAGGTGTGTAGATCAGTGGTGGTAACAGTTACACTGCGAGTGTTCGGAGCGCTGCAGCTGTCAGACGCCTGTCGTCACCTCGCCGCTCCCTCCCCCCGCTCCTCCAGTCCAAATACAGATCTGCACACCGCCCATCAGACTGCAACGCCACAGAGTTTCCCTTAGAGGGTCACAAAAAAGTCAAATTCTTTAATCCCATCAGGAGGCCGAAATGTTTCAAATTCTCCGAACGTCTCGGTGCATTGTGGGATACTCTGCCTCTGGTTAACTTCCTGTGATCGTCCTTGCTGCAGTGGTGGTGAATATTTACTACTGCAGCAGCAGGTCATTAAAATGTCACGCATGTTTATTCTGCCTTCGGTGTGTAGTCGACCTCTGCCATCGAGCTGCAGCGGCATCTTTTCACTGGCGGCCATGTTGGCTCCGGGCCCCCGAATGTTTTTAATGTTCGTCATTGACACGAACGGAAAACTTTCACTTTACATTACAGCTCTGAGAACGTTTGTATCAAAACAGCTTCAGGGTTAAAGTCAGAAACTGATGTCATGAATCATTTTATGTTTTAGAATAAATTCTTTCTTTTGTCGACTTCTTTAGCTGCATTGTTTTGTCTTCATTTGTTTTTTGTTTTATTATTGTCTTATTTCTGCAGCTGCGATACCGAGGATACTTTGTTTGATACATTTGAATTTAAATGTTTCTGTGTTTTGCAGTTTGCTGTGTTGATGTGGATCCTGACCTACGTCGGTGGCCTGTTCAACGGGCTCACTCTCATTATCCTCGGTGAGAAAACAGTCACATGATCCGTGAGAATAAGACTCTTTAAATGACTGTGTGATATTAACAAGTCTTACTTTGGCTCATCTGGTGCTGAAATTACAGAGAAGCTGCAATAACTTCAATGTCAGACCGGACCAATTCCTTGGTGTACAATATGAAACATTTTATTTTACAGAATAAACGATGCAGTAAACATGTGTATTTATATTATGTATTTATATATATTTTACCTTAGAAAAATGTGTCTTTGATTCAAGTTCTATATATTGTTTTTTATTATTTATAGTTATTTATAATACAGTTTGTGGTTTAACATCATCTTAGTAGATTCTTTTTTTTTTTTTCAGCTAAAATATTGTTTTCTGAAATGTTTTACTCCAATATAAAAACAACATAGAGGCTGACAGCAGCTTGTACCTCTGAACACAACATTTAGGAAGTGCTGACGTTCTCACATTTCTCCTCTTCCTCAGGTCTGGTTGCAGTGTTCAGCTGCCCGATCGTCTATGAGAAATACCAGGTGAGACCCTCTATCACAGTTTGATCTAATTCTCCAACTGAATCCATGAACTTAAGAACATCTGTAAAGAAATGAAGTGACTGACAGTGAACTTGATGCTGTGTGTGTTTCAGACTCAGATCGATCACTACGTGTCCCTGGTCAACAACCAGATTCAAAGCGTCGTTGGAACGTGAGCAAACACTCGATCACTCATCAATCAATATATTCACCTCTGTCTAGATTAACCCTTTAACCTGAGCTAACTTTTCATAATTATAGAGGAAGAACGATATAATATTGAATGATTTATCATTTTAACTTGAAAACTCTTATTTACATCAGAAAGATTCACCATTAAAATCAAATAGAATCTTCTCACACTTCTCAAATGTTGTCGTCCTGCAGGATCCAGGCGAAGGTGCCCGGCATGAAGCGCAAGGCGGAGTGAAGTAACGACAAGTCGCAGTTTGGAATGAGGAAGTTCTGAGAGGAAGATGTTGGGGGGAGGGTGTGTGTGGGGGAGGGAGGGAGGGTGGGACGACATGAAGGAAGGCAGGAGGAGGAGGAGAAGAGGGGTTTGGCGGCGACGCAGCCCTTCTTACTTTATTTGTCAAAAAATTAAGAACACTTTTTTTTCCCAATTCAGAATTCCTCTGTTTTCTGGAAAAGTCGAAGCAGGTTGACGACGTTGATATTTAACATCTCCCTCCTTTTTTTATTTCTAAAATGACGTTTTGAAATGTTTGTTTCTGTGACGTTAAAACTCCCAGAAACACATTTCAATCCTGAACCAACCCTCTGTCCCTCTCCACCCAGTGCATTGTGGGAGGTTTGATGCTCCTTCAGCTGGGTTTGGATGTTTTTTTATTTTGTCCTTGTGATTTGAATTCTTCTTTCTTTCCCTGTCGCCGCCGAGTGGAGAGATTCGTGTTGAGAGATGAGCGCGAGCTGCCGACAGCACCTTATGTACTTTTTTCGTGTTTTTTTTTTTTTTGGTATGAATATTCTTGTAGAGTTAGAAGTATTTTGTGATTTTACCATCGTGTCCCTAAAACTTCGAGCTCGTGTCCTCGGTAACCTGCGGCGTGTTGGCGACTCGATGTGATGACGGACGAATTTGTGAACGACGTCTTTGACTCCTGACGGGGCAGTGGAGGGGGGGAAGGGTGTAGGGGGGGCTGTATTACCATTTAAAAACTTCATCGCTTCTGAGTAACTTTAGCTACGAACATCTAGAAAAAAACCTTCACCAGACAAACAGAAACATGATTATTACATACAAGTTATTTCCATGTCATTGCAGTTGTGTAGTGATGAGAAACTCCGGAAGGAACACGTTTACATTCATCCACATCAGAAAAATATTTAAAAAGTATAAAAAAAACAAAAAATAAAGTGGGATTTAAAGAAAACAAAATAAATAATCATACTGTCTGTGGAGCCGATATCTTAATAAAGTTGCAGCTCGATGTGACTTTGGGGAAAAAACCTTCAAGCATTTGTTTGTTATGCAAGTATATTTGTGAATGATAAACTTCATACTTCAATTGTGACGATAAAAAGCTTCCAGCCGGGAGCCGTGTTTGTGGAATGCATTGTGAGATGTAAACAATTATCAATAAAGCTTCTAGACAAAGATGTCCCGCCTCCTCATCTGTCCGTCAAAGATGGCTTTCATCATCCACATTGGTCTTCTGTGTCTTTGATCTAACTTGTTTGTTTCATATTCTACAAGAGATTCAATTCACTTAACTTTTAAATAACAGTTATCATCAGACAACTCACTTTGTTCACAGAGATTTTCAAACTGTTACATCTCCAACACCAACTTCCTGTGTCAGAGCAACATGTGGTCGTGTTGTATTCACACAGGAAGTGCAGGTTTATTTTTCATAAGAAGTCACAGTTAAAAACGAGCTGAGACTGACTCACGATTGGTCAAGTGCATCAGCTGGAACTCGACACCTCGACTCCACGACCACTGCACAGACTCCAAATGTGCAAGATGGCGGCGTTTGAATCTGAGATATTTCCGCTCCATTTCTGGACAGAGGGAGGAAGTAGAGACATGTCGTCCATTTCTATTTACAGTTTATGATTTTGACCATTTGCATAAGGAGAGCTAAATCCTTCCCTTATTCCCCCTGGGTCTCAGGATAAAGTTATTTTATTTGCTCATGTTGCAGAAAAGATAAAAACAGAACTCTTTGCAGTGGTAAATGTAAAAATCTTTATTTTCTTGATTAACATTTGGACGAGTGTTTTTTAACGTTCAGTCGTAGAAGGGGATGTCGTTCATGCAGAAGTCTGGTTGCAGGCTCTCGAAGGTGCAGTCGGACGTGTTGAGCGCACAGCGGCCGCAGTAACAGCTCACGGCCACAGGGTAGGAGACGGTCGGGTCCACGCCAGGAGGACAGTCCGGAAGTTCAAACGTCTTGTAGTACAGCTCCTGGTACGTGCACACGTGCTGGTACACGTTGAGGAAGGGGATCTTGATGACGGGATCCTGGAGGGAAGCAGAGATGACAAGGTGCTGTTAACCTGCAGCAACACCTACTGGTCGACAGGTGTAACAACGGCCGCTTGGTTTTTGTGACAATTGATTGATTGTATTTTGGAACTTGTCATTACAAAAATGTATTAAGATCATTTAACTCGTCAAAAACTGCACCAAATCTTCTTTTCAGGTCTCCACTCTGGCGACACCCAGTGGCCGGAAGCATTATGGTTTCAAGTTGTTCATCCCTCATCCCCTTGTTCTTGTGAACGCAATATCAAGAACACCTTGAGTGAACTTCTTTAAATTTGTTTCCAAAGTTCAATTCGAGTCAAAGATGAACTGATAAGATTTTGGTCTTTGAACGTCAAAGGTCGAGGTCACCGTGACTTCACGAAACAAAAATCTTATCAGCACAACATCATGGGAAAACCTCAAGGGAATCATTTCAAACTTAGTACCAACTTTCACTTGGACTCACGAATGAACTGATTAGATTTCGGTGGTTAAAGGTTAAAGGTCACAGTAACCTTATGTTCTTGTTTTCAGACAAATGAGAGTAAGAGGAAAATTAAGTGACATCACAATGTTCCTCAAATCATTCAATTCTTTCCAAGTTTATGACATAACATTCCCGTTCATTGGGAAAGTGGATGGATGCAAAATGGAGCTGGACTGGGCTCTTCTCAACTTTGAATCTAATTTCCCAGAATACCTTGGTGTTGCAGTGTCCGCTGCAGATGGTGGTTTCCACGGTGTGACACTTGGGACAGCCCTCCTTCTCCAGAGACACCATTTGCTTGATGAGCTGACACTTCGGCAGCTGGAAGGCCACTGCCGACAGAAAACACAAAACACTCCTTGTGTTAATGAGCATCACTTCCTCTGTGACAGTTCATTCATGTGTGGGATGTGTGATATTCAAATCAAATAAAACAGCTGATATTCTTTTTTTTATACATTTTTCTTTGGACTTTAATTTGAGTCAAAAGTCTTAATCACATGTGAAACTGTCGTGGTTTCTCTTGTGTCGTTTACCTGCAGGAGCCAAGGGCCACATGGAGGAGAGAAAGAAAATCAAGGTCAGAGGGAGCTTCACTCTCACGCTGATCTGCTCGGTTTCCATCCTGCAGGAGATGAAGTGTTTGTGTCGACGATCGGGTTCAACAGCTGACGGAGGACGAAGAGCAACAAACACACATGAGACATTATTTTACTGTGGTTTGTGTCAGGATGCTTCTCTCCTGTTGTCTTTTTTTACAGTTCATGGTTCAGAAACCAGGTACTGAGAAAGCCCCCCAATGAAAAATGTGTCTTTAGGAGCGATTTACAAGAGAGAAACAAGCTCATTGGACGAATCAATCAATCAAATTTAATTTTTATAGCCCATATTCACAAATCACAATTTGTCTCATAGGGCTGAATCTCCTCAGGGAGGTGACAGAGCCGGGCCCCTGAGAAGAAGGGCCCCAGCAACATGTGACCTTTAGCCAGGACTGTGTCATGGAGAATAAGGCCTCAGGTTACAATCTGCGGTATTAAAAGATAAAGCTGAGTCCAGAACTAAAAGTCAACAAAAAAATCCTGAAATGTCAGAAGAGGAAAACACATTTAAAGAGTGAAACACTTTTGTATTTGAATGGTTGAAATCACAAAGTGCAGATGAGTTAGAGACTGAAAAACATACGAACGACAATGAAATAATAAAGAAACTGAAAAACAATAACATTCAGGTAATAAGAATAAATCACCTGTTGGTTGTTTGTGTGAAGGACTCACCTCTGTGGCGTCTGCACCGTGTGGTCGCCGCCTCACTCTGGCCTTTATACGGCTCAGAGGAGCTGGTATCCAGGATGAAACCTGGACGTCACCGGGCTTCAACCCTGGTTACCTGGTTTTGTTCAGGATGGAGGATTAATCTGCCTCCGAGTCACTTCCTGTTGGACTCATGCAAGCTGCTGGGACAACATGGGCCTGGAAGTGACCACACCGCTCAGGGACCACAGTGACACGGTGACAGGTTTTCAAGGTCACACGAGGATTTAACTCACTGGTGTGTTTTCATTCAACACTCGAACATCCAGCTCCTGGAAAAATTACCAGATCTCTTCCTGTTTATAATAATAATAATCATAATCATAATAACTTTGAGTTAGGAAACAAGAATAAGAATCAAACATACCAAGAACAGAACATAATAGAGTGGTCAGAAATTGTGGACGATAAAAAAAAAAGGAAATGTTTTGTTAAAAGACGTATGAGCCACAATGCATGAATGTTACACAATTAGCACGCTAGCAATATTATTATATTATATAATATTCGTAGAGTCCGTTCAAGCCATCGACTGTAAATAAAGATGGACGACATGAAGTTAAATCATCTGGATTAAAGAAAGATGGCCGACGTGCCGATGACGTCATTTGGAGACTCATCCTGATTTTGTTATGTTCTAATAATGAGCAAGAAAAAAAAAACTTATTTTTCGTGCATTTGTTTGTTCATTTATTTATTTGTTTATTTGTTAGTTTGTTTTCTAGTGGGAAGGAAGAAAAGGAAGCAGTACATGATTCTGTCCAGAGGGGGGCGATAGTCACTACAGCCTCAGTAGATCTCAGTACAGAAGAAGAGTCGTCTTCTTCTTCTTCTCCTTGTTTGTAGACGTCTCTGTTTCAGTTTTATTCTTTTTAAAAACCTTGATATTCTGAAGATGTCGGATTTACGCTCAGAGCTGCAGAAGTTTCTGGAAACTTTAAACATCCAAACCACGTGTGTGGAGCATCCTCCGGTAAAACTGCAGAAAATAAACTTTAAATACCACCATTGAACCTCGTTAGAAATCTGCTCTATTTAAAATGTCCTCGATTGCTGTACATTTTATAAAATCCCTAAAACATATCGAGAGACTTATTTCAATTGTTAAGATTCACGTATTTTATTCGGCGCTGTCTGATCCGTCATGGCACTGGAACTTTAGCACAGTTTAGCTTCCGGTGTTTCTGCTCTTTCGCTACAACACGACTTCGTTAGTAGACACGTGGACACATTCAGACGTTGTCATTATAGGGAAAAGAAAGTTGTATTTCGGGTTATGAATGAGCCGAATTCATGGGCAGATGAATTGAAGATGAAATGGTGTGAAAACGTGTTCATGTCTTTACGTATTTTTGCATATGATTATAACAATCTCAAAAGTGACGTATTTTTAAACGGAGTCTGGGGAAACGGGCTCCTCCAACACAAAACGTTACTAAATATCAATATACGACAGTTCTATAATCAAATGTAAAACAGTTACTTCCTGAGAAAATTGTTTTCTTATAGAAAATGAATCAGAACAGTCTACGTTTCCACTGCATGGACCTGCAGCCTCCTGCAGGGGGCGCCATAACACCATTCAGCAGCTATTTATGCAGCAAAAAAAAGTTTGATTAAGATCAGTATTTGTGTCTGTTCTAGTTTCTTTGATAGCGTGGGTTTATAGTTACTATAGACTTTAAATAAATAAATCACATAAATACACAATAGTTATAAAAAAGTGTTGATTTACAAACACTTTAATTAAATCTCTACTTTTATTCTTATCTAAACCTTAACCCTATAATGAAGGTGAGGGGGCTGCAGGCAGAAAGTCACTTAAATCAAGTGAAGAAACTATTTAACTTTAGAAAAATTATAAAACAAAGCACTTTGGACGAGTAAATATAAAAATATACATGTTCATATAGTTGACAATGTGGAGTTTTCTGGTTTTCTCACCCTCCGTCCTGCAGGTTTTCACGGTGGAGGAGATGATGCCTCACCTGCAGGACGTGAACGGAGCCGTCACTAAAAACCTCTTCTTGAAGGACAAGAAGAAGAAAGGCCTGTGGCTGGTGTCGGCTCGTCACGACCGTCAGGTGAGCAGCGGTGACTGATCAGTGTGACTGATCAGAAACTGTGTGAAATGTTGTTGGGTAATCAGACTGTGATGTGAGAATTTTATATATATATATAATTATATAAAACTTGTCTCTGTCTGAGCTGCAGGTACAAGAAACCAATTATTATTCCCCCGCAGAACTCTCTCTTCAGGCAGAGCAGAAAACTGCACAGGTTACCATCTCCTCACCTGATTGGTTAACCTGGCTGCTCTTTAACGAGCTAATTAAGCTGAATAACGGAGACTCTGGCGACTCTAACTAAAGCTTTTCCAAAGTGTTGCATTATTTTTTTGAGTAAGAAAACAACTGACGGCTCAAACAGACGAGGCCGCTCTGATGCGTAAACAGACGTGTAGTTAAAAGTAAGTAAATCACCAAGTCAGGTTCTGAGCAAATCACAGCTAACTACTGCCACCTACTGACTCATAGAGGGTACTGTCTGTGAATAATGTCTTTTGACTCACACATACGACCTCTGACCTCTGCCTGAAACATTTTCCCTCCAGTTTAAATCACCTTTGATCACCTGACACAGACGTTTCTCTGCTGCGTCCACTTCTGCGCTCTTCCCTCCTGGTCCCATAATCCTCTCTGTTCCTCCACAGGTGAACCTCAATGACCTCGCCAAGAAGCTCGGCGTCGGCAGCGGCAACCTGCGCTTCGCGGACGAGGCGGCCATGTTGGAGAAACTCAAGGTGAGAACTGGTCAAATGAACCCGTCTGCAGTTGAGTGAGGAGAGAAACATACGGACACGTTTAACTGCATCAGTCCTCTGTCACTCCTGTTGCATAATAATGATTATAATAGTAATGATGAAATATATATTTCATGGTCTTTATTATGGTATTTGGATAAAACCAAACCTGACAGTTATTCATGATATTTAATATCTGTTGCTCTCCTCTCAGGTGGGTCAGGGATGTGCGACGGCTCTCGCTCTGCTCTTCGATAAAGACCAGAGCGTGAAGTTCGTCCTGGACCGGGACCTGGTGGAGGGCGGCCATGAGATGGTCTACTTCCACCCAATGACCAACGCTGCCACCATGGGGCTCCGACCGGACGACCTGCTGCGCTTCCTGAAGGAGACGGGACACGAACCCGTCCTGGAGAGCTTCGAGTAGAAGAGAGCCGGACGCTGGACGTCGAGCGGCGTTAAAAGCCAGGATCCGGCTGCAGGAAGAGAGAGTGTCACAGTCGTCACGGACATGGAGACGACCTGAAGAGACTCGAGCGGAACTTGACTGTTTCTGCTTCAAATATTTAACACTAACATTTTAAAGTCTTAATCAAGAAGAGACGCTTCTACTCTGCGGTGTTGAGTTCAAATGAAATGGCTCAGACAGAATAATTTCTTTCTAATGAAGTCGTCTTCATTAGAAATCAGCCTCACAGAATTATTTATTTTGAAAAAAAATCATTTTCTGAATCATCTCTTGTTTTTCAACCGTTTCTCATTTCTCTGTTACTTTGTAAAGGTCAAGTCTGTTTAAAAAAACCATTGACGTGTTTAGTAAACACTGAGTTTACTTATATCTGTGGATCTTTTTCTTTTTACTCAAAGAAATTAAAAATCTGCCACAATAAAAATGTCTAATGAGTTTTTTTAAGTGAGAGTATTGACGTTGAAGCTCTGACTGTGTCGTACTTCTCACTGAATTGAAATATTACCCATGATCCTCTGCTTCCTGAACCGGAAGAGCTGCCACCAAACTCTGTTTAGAATTCTTCATATTTTCAAAGTTTCCTGCTGAATATTGGAGATAAACTCTGGTTTATAATAACTTCTGAGTCTTTTTAACTGATCTACAGTTCAGCTTCACTCTTCAACTTGCTGGACCTGATTCTGACAGTTGAAGCTGTGACTAAATTGTGATATTCAAAGTTTCCCTTTAAGTTCTCACAACACAATAACACACACAGACACGTACACTATCCACCTGCATTGTGGGAAATAAAACTTTGCTTCTAAAATTTTTAAGATACTAAAGGTTAAAAGTTCCAAAAGCTTCGGATCAAAAATATATCAGACACACACAAACGCACACACACACACCTCCCCCTGTGTCTCTCTTTGTGTGTGTGACGCTCTCTCTTCCTCTCGCTGCATTCCTAATGAGTCTGTGTATTGTTGCATTGTTGTATAAAATTAGCAAATGAATAAACATAACACACTGACACTCAGTTCCCAGGCATTCTTTCACACGCCGTGTGTGTGTTTGAACCCCCCCCCTAGTTTATTAATGTTGCACAGAGACTTTTTGTGTGGGAAAATGTACAAAACACACACATGCATGTTGCTGATGTGCTGCTGAGCAAGACACTGAAGCAATGTAGACACCAGAGACTGTGAGATGGACGACATGTCTCCACTTCCGTCCAGAACCGAAGCTTAATTATCTCAGTTAGTGTTTGTTCCTCTTCCTGCCGGCAAGAAGAATATCCTCCTCATCTATTCTCTGCATTTGCATATTTCAGTAATTGGTTGGTTCATCGCGTGTGTGTGTGTGTGTGTGTGTGTGTTTGTGTGTGTGTGTGCACAGCCCAGCAGGGTTTCTACAGTAATAACAAGCTTCACATTCAACACTCAGCCTCATTAGTTGCATATAATTATAAAAAAGAGGTCAAAGTTCAGAGGTCAGACCTGAAACCTCAATCTACAGTAGTAGGAAGTACCCCCCCCCCCCCACACACACACACAGTGTCTTTTTAATGGGAGGTTTTTCCTCTGTGAACAATCTCGGCTGGTTTCTAACTTAGTTCATCATTGTTGTTTCGTGGAGAGTTTGTCCTGAAACACGTGACATCACAAACACATGTGAACTCCTGACGAGCGTTTCAGCAGCTTCAGTGTTTTCTGGGAGTCAAAAGTTCTTTTCAGGTTGTTGACAAGAAGAAGTGAAACCTGGAGGTTCACAGACATAAAATGTTTTACAGGGACTTTTCTCGAAGGTCAAGTTTCCTGAGTTGTGAAGTTGTTCTGACTTCAGTGTGTTCGTGGTCAGAATGTGTTAAAAACATGGACACTGTAAACAATGTGTTCTATTTGTAATATTTACATTAAAACAAAGAGCAGAGAAAAAGGTTCAGATGTGACGACAGATAAATGATTTAAAACGTTAATAATGCAAACGTCTGTATTTTATAAAAAGGGACGTTAGGAGCTTGTGAGGGATGAACAAACAGTTTGCAAGTGACAAAAGTAACAATTAACCTTAATGGCCGTAATGTTCAAACCACAGTGATCGTCCAGATGTTTTAAATGTGAGCAGACGTTTTAAACCACAGTGATCGTAATGTTCAGTGGAGCCTGGACTCACCTGTCGTCCTGCAGCTCTGACTGACACTGGCCCGTTAAGAGAGTCAGGAAGTACAGCGGTGGCTGGGGGCGGTGGCTTCCTGGTGGAGGGGGCGGGGCCTGTCTGAACAGGTGTGTGTGCTGACAGGGATGATGTCATTCTTAGGCTGAGTCACCTGAGGGATGAAGAACGAGGAGGAGAAGGAGGTGGTAATAAGGCTGCCTTCATCACCATTGTGTTTCTTCCTGAGGAGGCTGAGTGAGGAGGAGGAGGAGGAGGAGGAGGAAGAGGAGGAGATCATGCTCATGCTGCTGTGTGATGAGGTGAGAGAGAGACATAGGGAATGAATGAAGGAGAGAATCTTCTCATTTAATCAGCTGGAATCAGACTCAGCTCCTAAAAGGAAAATGTTTTACAGCCACATCTATAAACGTCTACACAACATGGCCGTGAGTATACGGATACTCTCATGTCCAAATACATTTTATTTCTCCACGCTGGCGACACCCGGTGGCCGAAGGAATTATGTTTTCCACTTGTTCGTCCATTTCAATCTTGTGAACTCAATAGCTCAAGAAGGCCTTGAGGGCATTTCTTCATGTTTGTTGAAAACATTCACTATGACTCACAGAAGAATTGATTAGATTTCAGTGACCTCGTATGAGTCTGCAAAAGAAATGCTGTTTTTTCATGGTTTGGTTTTGGGCCTTTTTCGTTCGAATAATGTGAAACGTTGATGTTTCAGTGTAACTGACGCACAGAGTTGAGTTTTGTGGACGATGGTTTGTGTGTTTGAGTGGAAACATGACGCAGCTCTGCAGAACAGGGAGGAACATTTGGTTTGTTATTTCTGGTTTATTGGTCAGTTTGGTTTTGACTCTGCATCACTGCCTGGGTTTTGGTTCTGGGTTTGGATTTTCTGTTGCTCTGCAGATGAACACAGGGAAAGTGAATTTATTCTGAAGTGTTTCAAACACTTATACATTTCTCTGCTCTTTTCTTGTGCAGCGTCTCGTCCCTGTAATTATTATATTATTGGTTCATAGATGGATTCCATCTTTGCTCTTGTTGGCTCGACCTCTGGCCCTTGGATCCTGTTGGTGAAGAGTAACTTTAACTCACCACAAACAGCTGCAACACTATTTCATTTACTGTTCACTCAGATTTCTGTGTGTTTTATTTTATGGCGTTAGAACTTCCTCTTGTAAAAACCCACCGTGACGTCCCCAACCCACACAGATCACAACATTACATCAGTGCTGTTGATTCTCAGTCATATGATGGTTTTATACACACATAGTGTACTTAATGACTTACCCCAGGCTGCGTGTGCGTGTGTGTGTGTGTGTGTGTGTGTGTGTGTGTGTGTGTGTGCGTGTCTGTTTGCTATCTGCTGTTTATCTTTCAAACATGTACTCGTTGAACTCTGTGTCAACTTTCATATTTAACTTTTACGTCTAAAGCAAACAAAAGACAAAATGTAAGATGTTCATTTTAGTAAATTGTAAATCTATTTACATTTAAATAGACCATAAAGCATCATATGCATTGGGGGGCGTCGATACCACAGAGTGATTGACAGCTAGTATCGTCCAATGGGTGTAGGTGGGCGTGAAGTATCCTCAAGTTCTCCGGCTCCACCCCCCCAACTCCTCCAAATATGGTTACTTCTGGTTTCAAAAAACCAAGATAGCGCTGGACTAGATGTCAAACTGAGGCTTTAGAGCTCACAGACCGACAGGTGACATCACGGTGGGTTGATGCTGGACACACGTTAACGTATTTAACATATTTAACATCAGGTATATCTTAAAGCTACGTTTTGTGCGAGTGTTCGTAAAGAATTTATAAAGGTTTTGGTGGTAAATAATCTCACACACACACACACAGACACACACAGTGTCAGTAATGAGCAGGAAGCTCCTCCCGTCTGTTTCCAGCTTCAGACTCTTTGTATTTAAATCCCAGCAGCGTTTTGCCCTTTGAATGAGACGAGCTCTCACTTCACTGAGTCTTTTGTTCGTCATCATCACAGCCAACAGGACGAGGGACACAGACATCAAACCAGATGGAAGTGACTCACTGTTGAAAACACGTCCTGACAGTTCGTTACACAACCTCATCATATCGCCGAGGTTATCACAGCAAATCACACACAGACTGAGACAAAAACTATACACATATCTTTTTCTATTTTCTATTTCACATTAATTATAAAACTCTCAATACCAGACTGAAAATGTTCGATTATGTTATTCATATAATAAGATGAAGAATAAAGTGGAAACCTTGTGAGGAAAAAACACAATATTAAAAGATGTAGTGGTGATTTTAAATGTTTTATTTCAATAAGTCATATTATTATTATTATTTGTATAACAATATAAAAACAATACTTCGATATTCAAGTTGTAAAAAATAAGTGAGATTTACTTTAGTATTCTGCCCTTCAGCGTAACTTTATTCTCATGATATTGTTTCTATTTCTCATCAAATTTCAACTTTATATTTAGCATTTTAACTTTTTTCAATCAAAATATAATTTATCTTAAAAAAAATGATTAATAAATTAATTAAATTAATTTCCCAGAATAATAAAATAGAAGAAAAACTTGATCATATCACAGAAATGATCAGTTGTGTTTTTTCTTTTCTCTGCTGCATAGTTCATACATTTTTTACAACTTTTTATTCATATCCATTTTAAAGTTTCTTCAAAATAAAAGTCTGACACATATCCTTGCATCAACTGTCGGTTATGTAGAAAATGTAGGTTTATTTTAGACGTTTTCTTTGTGTCAGAGTTTCAACGTTCCACTAATCACTGTTGTCCGTGTGCTGCGACCTCTGACCTCTTCACTGCGGCCTGTGTTCAGCTCGCTCTGCTCAGTCTGAGCTGTGGAGGATAGAAACGGTTTAAAGGTCCCAACATGGAGAATAAAGAGAAAGAAGGAACTTGTCCATGTTCGGAGAGACATGTCTCTTCGGTCGTCTTCAGCCTGACACATGTGACACAGCGACAGAAAAGTAAACAGACGACCATGTTTGAACAGATGTGTTGATCATGTGTGTGTGACATCATGTTGATCTTTGAGACGTTCAGCTCAGTCTGTTTACTCTGGTTTTATTCAGATTCATGTTCTTGTGCCGTGCAGCGAGAACATGGACAGATAATGAGATGACGGGCCCCTGGGTAACGGCCCCGACCCCCCCGCACAAGAGTCTCTGACTGAACAACAATAAAGTTTTAGAGGTGAAGCAGAACTCTCAGACTCTTAATGTGTCTCTGTGGAAATATTCCATCTCTTTATGTTCACTTTGAGTCCCCGCGTGGTCGTTTTACTGAAGTTTGTTCTTGCTTTGCTGCCATTTTGCCTCCCTGTGGTCATTGTGAATGTCTGTCTGGTTGTTTTCTGTTCTCTTTATTGTTTTATTGTGTCTTTCTGCATCTCCGTGTGCTTCTTGCTTAACTTCAGATTTGTTGTGTCTCTTCGTGTTTACTTTGCTTCTTTTTAATGATCATTTTGTAACCGGCAGCTGTTTTGAGTCCCTTCGTGGTTGTTTTTCATCTAATTGTTTTGTGTCTCTGTTGTTTAATTGTGTCTTTGCTACCATTTTGAATTCCCTTGTGGTTGTTTAGCATTATTTTGTAATTGTTCTGTGTCTCTTTGTAGGTTAATTGTGTCTTTGCTGCCATTTTGCATCCCTTTGTGGTTGTTTTATAACTTTTGCTCTGTTTTGATTCTCTCCGTGGTTGTGTTTCGTCCTTTCTAGCTGCTCTGTGTGTTCTAGTCGTTTTGCGTCCCCGTGTTGTTTGACATATTAAAGTGAACTGAGCTGCGGTTCAGGTGCAGACAGATGTTTTCAGGTGTCAGAGCTTTGAGAGTGGGAGATGCTGTAGATGGAGGTGAAAACCAGTTCCTGTGGATTTAACCAGTTAACGTGTGTTTACTCAAACCAGCCTCACACAGTGGGAAGCTCCACAGACGTTCAGTGATGATCGTCGTCACATCAGCTGTTTGTGTCGCACTGCAGAGGAACTTCTCACCAGGGGTTCAAAACAACAGCCTCCGACTTTTCCACTGCTGGAAACTCTCTCTCTCTCTCTCTCTCTCTCTCTCTCTCTCTCTCTCTCTCTCTCTCTCTCTCTCTCTCTCTCTCTCTCTATGCAAACAATGAACAATATTTATCATATTTAAATATTTTAGAATAAGGGACGAGGTGGAGATACAATGAAATGTTTCTGTGTAGAAAGGATTCCAACAGTATATTTGATTATTTTTAGTATAAATCTTTAAATATGTGTGGAGGGCTCTTCAGAGAGAGTTGATTTTCTCTTAACTCTCATAAAAGTAAATAAGATTTGTGATCTGTGGCAAAGTAAACAACTCTGCTTTGAGTATTAACTTTGTTTTTTGGATTGAAAAAGTATGAAATGATAGAAGCAGGAGCAGTTTGGTGCCTCTGTGTCCCTGATGTGTAGTTTCGAGGAGAAGCAGGTGAGTGAGGAAAAGCCCCTGAGAGGAAGATGTGTTTTAGGACCAAAGTGTTTCAACTCTTCATCGGGACATAAAAATCTAAAAGATGATCCATAATTAAATCTGTGGATGATTTATGGATGAAGTGCAGCACATTAAAGCTTCCAGAAAGTGGTGAAAAGATGCTCTGATGCTCGGTGTTTTCCTACTTTAAACTTTCCTCTTCAGAAAGAACTACACAGTAATTACCGACACTGCAAAAGACACGAGCAAACACGCAACCGGATTTATCCGATTCATTGAAATAGAAGGTAAAGAACGAGTGCGTTCAGCCCGTTTGTTTCTGTTCAGCCTGGTTTTAATAGAGACCAGGAGTTTCCACCAGAGGAATGTTTGAGGCCCGAGCTGTGGTTCATATCTGCTCTCCACCCAGAACGCTGCAGCTGCACACGAGACTCACGGCCGCTCATGTTTCCTGTTATTTCATTAAGAATCATTCATTTATTTTTAACCACATTTTGACTGCGAGCCATTTGTTTTTCGCACATACTTCATTGGCTCGTCTGTTTGGCTTCCGATGAACGTCTGTGGAGTAGATATTGTATTTTATGAGCAGCATCAGATGTGGGAGCGGCAGCGGCATAAAAACAGCATAAATCAACTTGATTATTTCAAGTTTCAAATAGTATTTTGTGATGTAGAAACTGGTAAAGCTTAGATTCTGGTTGTATCTATAGAAGTAAACTCTGTTTTACTTATATAACTAAAACCACCAGAGTGATATCACATTTAATTTGTGTTGGTGTTTGCAGTAAGTGATAAAGTATTAATGAGTAAGAATAAAATATTTATCTGAATGATTAAGTAAAAACTGTTAATGAATAATTAAATGAGCTATAATGACTTGTTACACAGTGTTTTCAATCAGTCAGTTTATTATAGCAAACATGTTGATTATGAATTTAATGCAGCTCCAGAGGGGTGTGTGTGTGTGTGTGTGTGTGTGTGTGTGTGTGTGTGTGTGTGTGTGTGTGTGTGTGTGTGTGTGTGTGTGTGTGTGTGTTGTGGCAGGCTGTGGGGATGTATTGATCCTGACATGCCCTCCTCTGCTTCTAATGTGATCAATACCCTGATCAATATCCACACACACACACACACACACACACACACACACACACACACACACACACACACACACACACACACAGTCAGCTCACAGCTTTAACTCCTGTGTGTATTTTCATCACCACACTCAGTTGTATTAGTATGAGAACGTATTGACAAGCTAATGAGATTCTAATGACGATTCTCTAATCTACTCAGCATCTTTACAATGCTGAGTTATAAAACATTCTTAAACTCTTACATTGCTCCATTAACACTGTGTGTGTGTGTGTGTGTGTGTGTGTGTGTGTGTGTGTTTTGTGGACTCTAACACTTCACCCTCCATCACAGTGCTGAGTGGATACTGAGGGAAGTTTTCTGTGAACCATCGCTTTAATCTTTACATGGTTTAAAATGCAGACACACACACACACACACACACAGACACACACAGACACACACACACAATCTCACACACACTCACTCACACACTCACACATACACACAGACACACACACAATCTCACACACGCTCACACATACACTCACGCACACACACACACACACACACACACACACACAATCTCACAGACACACACACACTCACACACAACGACGCTAGTGAACGCGCCCCCCGTGCTGCAGGTAGAAGCCCCGCCCCCTCCAGTCTCTAACCTCCGGAGCTGCTCCGACTCTCACCGGCCTCTCGTCGCCCGGGATGTGTGCGTGTCCCCCCGGCTCTCAGGTCACAGGTGAGCCGCTCTCCTCTCTCACCGCCATGTTGCTTTGTGTGTGTTTCCCTCCGTCCTGCGTCTCCGCTTCTCTCGGTGTCGGGGGGAGATGTGTGCGTAGCCGCCGTTAACTCCGCTTCCCCGGCGGCAGCTAACGCTCCTCTGTCGGTACCGGGGACCGGCTAACGTGCCGAAAGTGCGCAGGGAGAACCGGTAGTTTCATCGCAGGGGCAGTGAAGTGGTTGCGGTGGAAACGGCGCCGGGAGGCGGCTGCGTCCTCGTTGTTCTCCGGGAAGTTTGAAGTGATGTAATGTAGCTCCGGTGTGTTCAGTGCAGGGAGAACACGGCACCAGACTCCGTTTGGAAAACAGCCCTTTTTAACGCTGCTCATCGTGAACCGCTCGTATTCCAGGAAATAGTCTGCGCCGCGTGTTGTTTAACGAAGTCGGTTTTATTCTTCAACTCCCGGTGTTCGTCGCCACTGCTCGGTGGCTCAGGACACAACAGGAGACACCGGTATAAAATGACGTTTTATTTAAAAGTAAGTGATGTGAAGTCGATATTGTTTCCGCCGATTTAAAGATGAGCTCATGTGTGATACTTCAAGTCATTTATGTTTTTATCTGAAGCGAGGACACGCTCTTTTATAAACAAGTCAATTTAAAACAGTCAGATTTGTGAATGGAGTTTGGTTCTGTAGTACAAGGCAGAACGTGAACCTGTTTAAAGAGGCAGGATGTGTTGGGATCAGGTTTACGTGCTGGGAGATCTTCTCTGTGTAAAAGAACACGGAGAATAAACAGTTCACAGTGTCTCGTTATGATCTAACGACTTGTTGAGCTCAGGCATGAAGCAGGTCTCCTGTGGTCCAGACTAATCCCCGGTGCTGCTGGTGTTTTGAGGATGAATCACCAGACCTCAGGTCTGTGTTTCAGAGAATCAGCTTCAAACTGCAGAGAAGCAGCTTTTAAAGCAGCTGAAGCTGGAAGCTGCTCTGAACGAGCCTCCATCCCTCCTCAGAAGTTTTTGCAGGAAGTGATGCTGGGCACAGGAATCTGTTCTGCAGAAGTGTTGCATGTGTTGGGTCGGTGGGAGCTTTAAAAGAACATTATTCAGCATTATTCATGGGAGAATAATGTGCTGAAAGAACAGGAGGAGGTGGAGGAGGAGCTCCTCCCGGTCCGGATGATTTACAGTTTATTCACTGAGCTGATGGAAGCTGCTGCTGCTGCCTGTGTGGAGTGTGGGAGAGTGGAAATTAGAACAATGCATCCACATCAGGGGACGTGACCGTGTGGGTTCGGTGGGAAAATGTAATTTATGGCTGTGAAATTACTATTTTGTAGCAGGCGGAGATTCTCACTATCCATAAATCTGTCAATTGTTTTCTCCATTAATCTTTTGTTCTAATAAAATGTGAGAAAATGGCAATAAAATACACTTCACGACTTCCTGCAGCACAATGTGACACATTCAAATGTCACCGCGTTATGTTTTTGAGTTCGATATCTCATAAAATATATAAGAAATGTTGTATTTGAGAAGCTGCATTCAGTCATTTTTGCCAATTAAGTTTGTCGATTCACAAATTTCTTATCCGATTCCTATTTTGTGCAATAAATGCTCAAGTAAAGAAATTACTTGATCTCTTTTCTGGATAAAAATGCTTATAATTGAGTATTTGTGCCGTGGGATGTTTAATGAATTCACCAATTAAACCTGCAGCTGTTTTGTTATAAACCTTTTTAAGTCGTTTCTCTTCAAATTAAAACTGTTTTTAGATTTTACCGCTTTTCTCTGTTTTATGACGGTAAACTTTACTTGAAGGTTTCGTTGGTCTGACAAAACAGGAATTTATTCTGGAATCAATTGAGAAACTTCATTAGAAAGTATTTGAATTTTTCAGGCAGCTTCTCAAATATAAGAATCTTCTTCTTTTATTAATAACATATTGGACTGTTGTAGGATATTTGAAGAAGTCTCATTAAGCTGCAGGAAGCCGTGAAGGGCTTTTTATTGCTATTTTCTCACACTTTCTTAGAACGGAATTAATGGGGGGAAATAATTGAAGGATTAATTGATAGTGTTCGAGATGATTCCCCAGGTCTCAACAGCTTCGAGCCCAGAGTGTCCTTGACAGAGACGGAGCAGCTCAAGCCGTCGTCGCCCCAGTCGAGACGTGGACTCTTCTGGGAGTCTCAGAGGGACACAACAAGAAGCTAATTCCTCCTTTCACTGGGTGGAATTAAGTGATTGAAGTGCTCCACATTCCCAAATTCTCCGAGTTATTTTGGTTCGGTGGCGGCGCTGAAGGACGGCGGTATATTCATGAGCTCTGCTTTTAGTCATTAGGCCCCAAATCTTCCCCCAGACCGGCTGCCGTCGAGGGCAGCAGCGTGACGAGCCTCAGTTCCTGTGCCCAGAAAGCATCTTAAGGAAATATCTGACTTAGTAATTCTCTCAAGAGATTCATAGAAAACAAACCGAGAGGCGCAGATTATTTTTAAGTCGTGTCCACACTTGAATAAAGATGTTTTATCTTTTATATGCATGTTCGGGGCTGAAAAGAATTAGAAGGGGAAAATGACAACAGCTGTTTTCTCTCAGCAGTTCATCTTCTCTAACTTTCCTGGGATGGCCTGACGTCAGTTATCGAGTGTTTTCTCCCTCCGTCTCTGTATCACTGAGGCTTTTCATTTTTAGAAATATTGACGTGGATACGATGGAAAAACCGATGTTTGCTTTAGGATGCTGGGTGTCCTGCGGGGAAACCTAAAATCCTCCATTTAACCTCAGCAGAGCAGCCGATTTAATTGATTGGTTTCACAGAATTGGACCAAATATAAACCCGTCCCTGTGGTTTTTGGAAATCAGAAATGCTTTCATCAGACTCGTCCTGTTGGCATAAAGATCATATTAATCCAAAGAGAATCGTCCAAGTTGGAATTCTTCCTCTCGTAAAAGGAAACTATTAAAACTTTTACTCAAGTGAATCATAAATTCTGTGTTTATGTAGCTTGTCCAGGTTTGTTTTCGAGGGCCGCTGATGCTTTAATCTGATCCCATATCAGACTTAGCATTTTTATGCCTCTGCACCGGCAACACCAAGTGGCCGGAGGTGTGTTTTGGGTTGTCTGTCCTTTCCAATTTGAACACAATATCTAAAGAATGCTTCAAGGGGATTTTTTCAAACTTGGTACAAACGTTCACTTAGACTCAAAGATGAGCTGATTAGATTTTTGTGGTTGAAGGTCAAAGGTCAAGGTCTCAATGACCTCTCGTTGTGGTGAACATGATATATATCGAGCATAACACCCATAGGGACGGCTTTGCTTACTACTATCCTCCATTGTCATAGCAGAACAACGTGTGGTTTGATTGTGATCAGGATGTTATTATTCAAATATGAACTTTCCCTGTGGTTAGACAGAACGTTGTAGTAAAAAGTGAGAGCTGAATAAAAACAGTTCTCATAATCAGAGTTACATAAACATTCTTTATTCAATAGCCGAGTATCTGTTTCCTTCTCATTCGTATTTGTCAGATTCAGTTTTATCAGTTATCGTATCTGTTTTGAAATCCTGTGTCTGTGATGTCATTGTGCTTCTGCTTTCAAACATGAAGCCGTTAATTAAAGACATTTGAGAACTTGGGACATTTTTACTTAAAGAATATACTTTACATAAATGATCAGTGACGCCACAGATTCATTTTCTTTTAATTGCCTAATAGTGAGTGAGCGTGAGTCATTATCCTGGAACCCTCGATGTTCCTGCAGCACTGGTGGTTTCACTGTGTTTGGTAAATTTCACTGACAAGAAGGGAGCTTAGTGAAAAATGAGTCTGGAAATGAAGGAAGTCTGGCAGCTGTAAATTCACCTGACTGGACAGATCAATACGCTGTCAGCCCGTATGTCCGTTTGTCTGACTGACCGACCGGTTGTTTATCTTTGAGCTTCCGTGTTTCTGTCTTTCCCCCCAGTTTTCCCAGTACCCTCCAGTCTCCTGTCGGCCCAGCAGAGCGGCTGCATGGAGCGGGCTCCGAGCCAGGCTGGCGAATTAGAGGTCATTATAGCATTGTTGTGTGTGTGTGTGTGTGTGTGTGTGTGTGTGTGTGTGTGTGTGTGTGTGTGTGTGTGTGTGTGTGTGTGTGTGTGTGTGTGTGTGTGTGTGTGTGTGTGTGTGTGTGTGTGTGTGTGTGTGTGTGTGTGTGTGTGTGTGTGTGTGTGTGTGTGTGTGTGCGTGCGCGCGCCACTGTAAAGCCTCTGCGACAGACTGGCATTTTGTTATATAACCAATTTTACACGAAATCGGCCTGAGTGCTGACCAGGAGAGGAAATGACCTCGAACCAGCTGAAATAATCCTGGCTCTCTGATTCGTCTGGGCAGCGCAGTGGGGCTGTCGCTTCACAGCAAGAGGGTTCTTGGTTCGAATCCTCTCTATTTCCCTTCAACCCTCACATATAGTTAATATGTCTGTCACTTTAGAGCGGCACCTACCGAGCTACCTGTCTGAAATTTAGATGATTAGATTGTCTTTGAACAAGAAGTTGTTGACTCTGTGTCATGTTTAAAGTCGTCAGTTCAGTCGTGACTCATGTTTATGGTCTGCTCCCATGATTCAGTGTGAATATCACCTGCGTTATATCAAAGTCCATTTCTCTAATCCTACAGGCTCCATAAGCCTCTAACTGTCCCTCATTTATTCTTAATAGTCACACTTCTTTCCCTGTAATTAACATTTCACTGGTTCTGATTCAACCTCTGGACCTTAATGTGTTTCTGGAGGATATAAAAAGCCGCGGTTTTGGAGGGGGAGATTTTTTTTTTTTATCCTTTCTTTCTGCCGTGACGCGATAGCAGCTGGTCGGCTGGGAAACGGCTTCTTCTCCGTTTATCTATAAATGTCACAGGGTTTTTCATTAAGCTTCTCTACAGACGCGTCGCACAGGAACACGACAGGATCCCAAACATGGATCCACCAGCACTTTAACCAGAGTGGTGGTCGATTGATATGGGTTTTTTAAAAGGTGGATTTTAATATTTAGAAAGGGCAGTGACCGAGAACCAGATTCAAAGTGGGAGCACCCATCATCAGAGTCTCTACTTTCTAATGGAGGCTGTTTTTTTAACTGTTGGTCGATACAGTCAAACAAGGAACACAGTGATTTACACTGAGGAGGCAGAAATCAGGATGTTACATTTTCTTCTCTGAGCAGTTAACCTCCCTCCTCTATTTATGCCTGGAGCTCAACACACACACACACACACACACACACACACACACACACACACACACACACTGTACACTCATACTGTACACTCATTTAGCTTCAGGTACACTGCTGCTGCTTCAAAGTGCTGACCAGCTGCAATTAACAAGACTGATGTTGTTAATGTAAGAGCTACAGACAGAAATGCAAACACGCACACACACACACAGACACACACAGACACACACAGACACACACAGTCTAATCCTGTACAGACAGACGGGGTCTGATCAGTCTAATCCCTCCTCACCTCCCTCTGCTCTGACCTGTAGTTTACCTCGCTCCCTCGCTGGCTGCTTCACACACACACACACACTCACACTCATTCACAAATTTGTGGAGTTGTGTTGATTCATTTATGAAAATAGTTATTTACTGTTGAGTTAAAATAAGACAAAATCCCTTTTTAAATTCATGTTTTTTTCTTTCGTTGAGAATCATTTGATTTCTGAAATCAGTTTGTTTTCAGTTGTAAGGGTCAAAGGTCGAGCTCCAGAATCATTGTTGTGAGTGTTGTTTACAAACTCTTTGTTTTGCTTCAATATTACAACACAGATCCTCTTAGTTTGGCTCATGATATCAGCAGTTTTATCCTGTGTGTGTGTGGGTGTGGGTCAGTCAGTCATGTCTTGACTGTGGGAGTGGTTGAAGGAGACCGTCAGCTGATCCTTCTTGTAGTAAACAAGCTGCTCCCTGGAGTGATCAGCCCGAGAGGACACACACTCACACATACAGTCGATGAAGTATGCACTGATGCAGTTATTCCTGTAATTAAACAAACAATTATACAAAAGAATCGGTGTATGGCAAACACTGAAGACTACGGTGGCTGAGATGTTCGGCACAAATGCATTAACGGGAATCAAATGCAAAAGCTGTTGTCACTGATTTCCATTGTGGTTCTGATGTGTGGCTTTCGGATTGGTGTTGGCATTGTTCTGTAGTGGAGCCCAGTGGAAATCCAAACTATTTAATTAGCATCACAAATGAAAACAATTAAGTAGCCGTCTGGACCCAAATGAGTCGTCGGCTGTTTGTTTAGCAGCTGGCTCTTATGGAAACATCTTTACGGACAGAAATAGAGAAGCTGTAAATGCTCGTGTCTGTTACTGTTAGTGCTGTGTGGGAGAAAAGAGACGAGCTCGCTGTGAAGCGCAGGAGGAGCAGATTTCCTCGACTCATTACAGCGTCTGCAGAAGCCTGAAATTATCTCAGTCTGAGGTTTGAGAGGGGATTTGAATCCAGTTATTACAGGAGCTGTTTTTACTGAGTAATGTCAGGTTTCCACAACAGAAGAATCGGCCCCGTTTCTCTGCTTTTTTCTCAACTGTGTGAATCCGAATGTTATTTTCCTGAAAACTCGACATCGATGACAAACTCTTTGTCCTTTTTCTGCAGATCTTCTGAGCAAATCTGTCTCTGACCTCCAACCTCAGACCTGTGACCCGCTCTGCCTGTGTTGGGACCTGAGCCGTTGGTCTCTGGCTGCAGTGAGGTGGTGATGAAGAGGAGGATGAGGCGTCCTCCCGGCTCAGCTGCACGTGTCTGTTTTTGAAAGGAGGGCAAAGGTCGTCTCACCTGCAGACGGAGCGGGATGAGCCCTTGAAAGTCCTGGATTATCACACGGAGGACCTGTGGAATTCTTAGAAATACTCACTGAAAAGTAAAATCCCAAGAAGCCTTTTTTTTTTTTTTTTTTTTGGAACATCAAGTTACATGGATCCTTAGAAACAGAACCTGTGGGATGTAAAATTAGAAAGTGTAAATTTCACACAGATATCGTGGATTTTCTGATCTTGAACTGCTGCAGCTTAAACCCGGATGTTTCAACTAACTTTTTTTAATCTACAAATGTATTCATAGTTCATTTTAGATTTTGGAGCAGTTTTTATCATATTTTTATTTTCCTCTCTGCTGGAGGACATGGCTCCAAGTGCCTCGATACGAGAACTGACGGCAGGAAGTTGATCCCTGCAGGGAGCGAGGCAGAGACACAAACAAGAAGACGTAGAGAGACACAGAAAAATATGTCGTGGAAGAGGAACTACTTTGCATCAGGCGGAAGTGGCGTTGGTGGGAGCGGAGTTGGCGGCACAATGGATGGTGGGTTGCAGGGAATCTTGACGCCTCGCACCATGACGTCCATCGCTCCGAGTAAAGGGCTGAGCAACGAGCCGGGACAGAACAGCTGCTTCCTGAACAGCGCCCTGCAGGTACACACACACACACACACACACACACACACACACACACACACACACACACACACACACACACACACACACACACACACACACACACACACACACACACACACCCTCCCCTCTCTTGAACTTAAACCAACTCTCTCTCTCTCTGACTGCTGACGCCTGTGTTGACATCCAGCTGTTTCTATACACTGACCTCTGACAGGAAGTTCAGGTGTTGAACCTGTCGACTCACTTCCACAGGAAAAACAAGCGAGCACGTGATTTAGAGACATAACATACAATTTGGTTGAAAACATCAGGGATGCTGCTAAACATCCAAATGACGTTATCGGCACAAGATGGCAGCCTTCGTATCCCGAGATATTTTGGATTCATCTCTGGATAGTTGGAGGAAGTGGACATATGTCATCCATCTTTATTTACAGCCCATAGATTGTGAGAATGTCAGCGGGCTGTTGTTGGCATTTAGCTCAAAGCACAGCTGTGTCCTCTGTCTGGATGCTACAGGCCGCAGTCTGCACACCCTGCAGTCTGGAGCCTCGTAAAGCAACCAACACTCCCACCACAGTGCCTTTGAGCCAGTCAAGTCAGCCAAATACAGTGGCTGGTAAACAGTAGTCACATGACTGGCATATAACAACCAGTTTGATAACCTGCTCTGTGTTTGTTGAGCCTATAATGAGCCTCCACCTGCGACACCTCCCAGACTGCACGTTACTCATATTTATGACTCATCAGCTTTGTACGGCGGAGGTGAGGAGTGTGTATTGTCTGCCTCAACAATAAGAGCTGAGACAGTGTGAGGGACGGAGTGTGTGAAAACAGTAATCTTTGGTGTCGTACGTTCGTTTAAGGCTGGCTCATCAACCCTGGTGGGCGGGGCCGACGGTTCAGGCTGCTGAAATGACAGACCCAACTAAAGAGGAAACGCTCATTACGCCGTTTAACTAAAGCTCAGCTGCTCCTGGATCAGCATCATTACACCCGGTGGAAGTTCAGAGGTCACAGCCCACAGACAGACAGACGTGTGATAATTACAAACTGTGTCTACTGTCAACAGGAAAACACACAACCTGTTTAAAGGTGTAATCATTAAACTCAGAACTCAGCGGATTTTCCTCCTCAGTGCTGTTGTACAGTTCAACTGTATAAAGGAAACAATATGTTAATTATCTCATCTCATTTATTTATGCTCAATGTTCTATATAAACAGACTCAGACACAGGTTTGGATGAGTTATAAACAAAAACACTGATCTTTCCACAGCCTGTCTTTCCTCTGGGACAGTTAATATACTTTGCCAGTTGTTAATGTACCTGGATACACACGGGAGAGTGAAGTCTATGTGTGGGAAACAGTGCTACAGTGGATGAGTGACTCTCAGCTGCAGGTTCTCTTCTCTGAGTCCAGTGTGCTGTGAACACATGTCGTCCTCATGACTCCTCTGCACCGCGCCAACCGACAACCTTCACCACCCGACCCCTGCAGCCTTTTCATCAGCCTTTTAGCTCCTTGTCTGTTTGTGCCCACTTGTCACCGCTGCCTCACGGTAAACCAAAGTGATCAAAAGGATCGTGAGACTGCAGGCGGCTGAGCTGAGTGAAGCGGAGGCGGCGTGGCGTGGCGTGCCAGAGGACCGCAGGAGTCTTCAGGCCGTCGGGAGGCTCAGCGGCTCCGACGTGTGACGAAGACAAAGCGAACAGGAAGAACATTGCAATAACAAGCTGCAGCTGAGGCCCTGACTTCAGCTGATCACACACCTTCATCCTCCTCTTCCTCCCTGCTGGCCGGGATATCCAACGTTAAAAGATAAACATCCTTCGCAAAGACTCAGCTGTGACCTTCTGATTCACTTTCATTTATTTATTCAAGAACTTTAGTTAATAACAAATACTTTTTTTTATTTTTATCATAGAGCTGAGGCACCTTAAATTCATCACACAGCTTCTAACACGGGTCAAACACAGCAAATCACATTCCTCAAAAAGAAAAAGGAATGAAACAGAACATTTATTTCACTCAATATTTACATTTTAAGCTTGACACACATCCGAAGTAGCTTCTAGTTGAAGTTTTTATGAGTTTCTACATCAACCCTCAGTTCTTTTTCCAACTTCTTATAGGCAAAATAATCCGTTCATTGAAAATAATGATAATCATTTGTAAGAACCCAAGTGAAACCAATGAAGTCGATTTTAAAAGCAGACGATTTAGAAAATGAAACAGGATTTAAACCCAGCAGTCTTTCACAGATCTGCACTGAGGGTTCGTTACCTGTCGGACGCTGCTGCTCCGTCCTGCAGGGAAACAAAGCAACATATTGGACCTGGTGGGGGGGCAGGAAGGAGAAACCAACAAGTGCTGACTCCGCAGTCATGATTCACCGACGAGTCAGAGCTCTCACTCCAACACACCTTCTGTTCAGTATCGCAGAAAATGTTCATTATTCTTTATCTTATTTATTAGTTATTATGAGAGTTTTCTCTCTATATTACCGCCGGTGTTTATTTTACGTCTATAAAAGTGCTGTAGTTAAATTTTGAATAATCTTCAGACTCAATAAATCCAACTTTTATAGGAAACCTTTACACATAAGACAAATCACAGGAATACACTCATATGTAAAATATATAAAACCTTTACACATTTATTAACATGTTTGGAATAATTAAATCCTTTATCCTTCTTTTACCCTCGCCTTCATCAAATTTCCGTTCCATAGAAAATACCCTTCTCTCCTCCAGGGATTTAAACTACCAACTGTCCAGTCACAGACCAGCCTCTGTGAGCTTCATCATCCTTCAAAAACCTTTTCCAATAAGTGAAGTGATGACAAACATTCCTGCATGTCTGCATTCCCGTCACACAGCAGGAGAGGAGAGGGATTGATCTGAAATGTTGTCACATTCCTTTCCCGCAAACGAACTGAACCATGGTTCACTTTCATCCGGACCCACACCAGCCTCGTTTGGTCAGACTCAATTTATGGTTATGGTTAGAATGGTTTGGACTGTGGTCCGAGGAACCTTTTCACACCTGAAAAAAACGTTCCTGGATCAGTTTCAGTTTGGATTTTTCTGAACTCTGTGGATCAAAACTTCAGCTAAGCCTGCAGGAAGCATCGGACTAAGCCATGACTTAGAGTCCACACACACACACACACACACACACACAGGATTTCAACCAGCTGTGACAGCGGGTTGTGAAGGCAGCCAGAGGTTTCATAACAGGATCAGACACCATCAGCTCACACACACACTGAGAAACAACAGTTTAAACGATCGCTGATTAGAAGCTGCAGATAAAATAGAATTAAAAACACCAGATTTTATGATTAAACCTGTTTTTTGTTTCAAATAGGTGCAGCTTGAGTTTATCAGTTTGTATAATTCTCTCTAATGATCAGCAGAGGGCGACTCCACTGGTTGTTTCTATAGAAGTCTGAGTAAATGTTTCTACTTCTCACTTAACACAATAATTTTATTTAACACAAACACACAAACGATGAGACATTTTTTATTTCTGACACATGCAACATCATGTCAGTCTCTCTCTCTTTCTCTTTCTCTTTGTCTTTTTCTTTCTCTCTCTATTTCTCTTTCTCTTTCTCTTTCTCTCCCTCCTTTTTCCTTCTGGCACACACACTCTTATCTCCTATCATCACTCTGACTTTGACACACTCCATCTCTCTCACTTGGTCTCTCTCACACACTCCGTCTTCCGGAGAACTTGTCGTCACGCAGGCGTCCAGATGGTTTTTCCTCCTGGAGCAGATGGAGGGAGTGATGAACACACTCTGACATGCTAAGACACACACGGCTCCACATATGTGTTTGACATGGTCGCTCTTGCTCTCTTAAACACCCTTCGGGTCTCTGAACTGGCTCTCTGATTGGCTGGCTGTAGTCTCAGGTTGGCGGCCACCGTGCGTCCGTGTCGACAGGTGATTGGCCGGTAGCTTCGCTGATGTACATGCATCACAATGAGTTTTAAGTGGAGTCGGAGCATCAGGACCAAGTGGCCGCTGCAGCTGTGCGATTTCTTGTTTGTTGGATTTTTGTGGATTTTAAAACATTTAGAAACGTGACAAAATTTTCCCCAAAGGCTGCACAGATTTTTATTTTCAGGGGTTTTTTTGTTTCATTTTGAGGTTTAACTTCTAAGATTTTGGGATCAGGTCAGAGCAGGTAAATGTGATTTATTGATTGAACCTCCTGGTTTTAGTTTAAGAGCTCTGATGGAATCAATATTTCCTAAGGAGGTTATGTTTTCATTGCAGTTTGTCTGTCTGACTGCTGGACTGATTTTCTTGGAAGGATGGGGTATAATCCAAGATAGAACTCCAGGATCCAGGAATTATTTTTCTTTCTCTAACTTTGAGAGATGGGACATTTTTCGACATTTTTATGAATTTCTCCAGAAATAGCGCAGAGAGCTTTATGTGTTTGCAGCAGGTAGAGTTATGTGCTCTCTCAGAGTGCTCCTCTACTTTGATAAAGGAAGGATTTCTTAATTTCCTGAGCAGGAGCATCATTGTATTTTTTTATTTATTCTGTCTTTACTATTCCTTCCTCCCACTTTTTCCTTTCGTCTTCTGTAGCTTGAATGGCGACCTGACCTGTGTGTTATTGTCTTTCTCCCTGTGTCCCTCTCAGGTCCTGTGGCACCTCGATATCTTCCGACGTAGTTTCCGTCAGCTGACGACTCATAAGTGTATGGAGGACTCGTGCATTTTCTGCGCTCTAAAGGTGAGGATCACACCGGCCGACACTCGGAGCTGATCCTTGACCAGCTTTCTGTTTTTGACCTCACTGTGTCTGTGTTTTCTTTTTGTCCAGAGTATCTTCGCTCAGTTTCAGTACAGCAGCGAGAAGGTTTTACCGTCCGACGCTCTTCGTAGTGCACTTGCCAAAACCTTCCAGGACGAGCAGAGGTTTCAGCTCGGCATCATGGACGACGCTGCAGAGTGCTTCGTAAGATAACACACACACGCACACACTTCATACCTATACATACCTATATAGTGTAAAAACAGGAGGAATAATTAGCTGTTATCATTTCTTTTATGTGTTAAATGACATCTCTGATCAGTCAGGTCTTCCTCTCTGCTCCCTGCAGGAAAACATTCTAATGAGGATTCACTTCCACATCGCAGATGAGACCAAAGAGGACATCTGCACAGCCCGACACTGCATCCCCCACCAGAAGTTTGCTATGACGCTCTTCGAGCAGGTGAGAGCAAGGCGCTGCTGTAGCACCGTCAGAGGAGCGGCTGCTGCCTCGTCTGCTGTACTGACGACGAGTCATTTAGATTTAGGGACAAATTCAAACTGTTCTGATGTCAGAAAAAGTGCAGATGAAAGCAAAAGACGTCAGATGCCATGTTTAATTTGTGTTCATGTGTGTGTTTGTGTGTCAGTGTCTTTGCAGCAACTGTGGAGCATCGTCGGACCCTCTACCCTTCATTCAGATGGTCCACTACATCTCCACCACCTCTCTGTGGTAAGTGCGTGTGTATGTATAAGTGAGAGAGAAATGGCTGATGAGGTAAGTTAAGGTCACACACTCCTGACGCTTGGTTACACTAGGGGGGGGGGTCACCAAGGCAACAGACCAATCACTACCTTCATCAAGACTCCTGAGGTTTATATCACACACACACACACACACACTTCACTGCTTACCTGTGTGTGTGTGTGTGTGTGTGTGTGTGTGTGTGTGTGTGTGTGTGTGTGTGTGTGTGTGTGTGTGTGTGTGTGTGTGTGTGTGTGTGTGTGTGTGTGTGTGTGTGTGTGTGTGTGTGTGTGTGTGTGTTTTATGTTAGAAAACACATTTTAAACTTGAGCTGTGAGAATCATATCTCCTCCTCTTCCTCAGCAACCAGGCTGTGAAGATGTTGGAGACGAGGGAGAGGGCGACTCCCGGCATGTTCGGCGAGCTGCTGCGTAACGCCAGCATGGGAGACCTCCGCAGCTGTCCTGTAAGACTCAACGATAACTCATTCATTGTCATATATTAAAGCTAAGTTTTTTCTTGTTCAAACAGGATTAATTTCATGTCAGTTTAACGGCGTGCTTGTTCATCGTCCTCCTCCTTAGAGTCAGTGTGGTCAGCAGCTCAGGATCGCTCGTGTCCTCCTCAACAGTCCGGAGATCATCACCATTGGTCTGGTTTGGGACTCGGATCACTCAGACCTGGCTGAGGACGTCATTCACACCCTGGGAACCTGCCTGCGTCTGGGTGATGTAAGAAGATGAATAATGAGGAGTTGTAGGAGGAGAAGAAGAAGAAGTAGATGTTCAACTGCTCACCTTCTCTCTTTTTGCTCTGTGCAGTTGTTTTACAGAGTGACGGAGGAGAAGGCCCGTCAGTCGGAGCTCTACCTGGTCGGTATGGTGTGTTACTACGGGAAACATTACTCCACCTTCTTCTTCCAGACAAAGATCCGGCGATGGATGTACTTTGATGACGCACACGTCAAAGAGGTACATTCAGCAGCACACCGTGTCAGCTTGACATGTTGATAAGATTTGATAAGAAAACCAGAACCTTTCAGGAGATATGTGGGGTTCAGAGCTGGTCTGAAAGCAGCTCTAGGAGGTATATCTGTGATCATTAACCCCTTCCTACATCTTTAAATGTTTCTTTGCACAGAGCCAGATCAGCTGTTTCTCGCTGCTGTCCATTAACTCCGGCTCTGCACTGAAGTGTTTCCCAAAATGTAAAAGTTTTCCCTTAAGGTTAGGGAGTGACTGTCACCACAGCTTAAGAAACACTAATGTGTGCGTGTTGTGAAAATGAAGGGAAGAGGTAGTTTGAGGAAAGGGAAATGACCTCATGTTGTAGTAATTGACCTCTTTCTCTTCCTGTCCCTCCTTGCACCTCTCTCCTCGCTCTGCCTCCTACCTCCCTTCTTTTACCTCCCTCTCTCTCCTCCTTTGCTTGATTCCGTTCCTCCTCTCTCTTTGCTTTCTTTTCTATCATTGCTGTGTATAATAAAAACACCGGTGGAGTGAGAGATCGCTTTCCCTCGCTCTCCCTCTCTGTCGCTCGCCTCTCTCTGCTGGTTGTGAAAACAAGGATATCCCTCTATTGTTGATCAGCTGGACAGAACTGAGGGTGTGGTCAGAACACACACACACACACACACACACATCCCACCACAGCCGACACTTTTGCTCACACTGCAGACTTTCATTCTATCTCTTTCTTTTGCACAAACACACACATTTTTTCAAACACACACACACACACACACACACACACACACACACACACTCGTAACCGCACATGGCTAACGGACGTGTCTGCGTTTTGAGTTTCGGGACGTCCTGTTAGGTCAGGGCAGAGCTGTGGGTGGACATGGACTTTTGGAAAATGGAGGAAGGGTTGAAATAGCAAACTGGAGGAGATTTCTGTCGCACAATAAGGAAAAACAGACCGAAGGCATCGGATGGTTCTCGCTCCAACGTTTCAGTTTCCGCCTTTGTTTTACCTGCTGAGTCGTGTTTTCGAGGTGACGGGGACGTCCTGACTGCGGCTGGTAAATTCCACCAGCTACTTTACAGTTTTAGTGGCTAGTTTGACGCAGGATGTTATTTTACTGTCTGCTGTTTGCAAGCAAGTGATTTTTGAGGATTGATTTTGTTTTTTCTTTACTGTACCAGGGTGGCTGCGGGTTCTTAAAAAGTCTGAAAACATCTTAAATTCAATTTTAAAATTAAAATGCCCCAAAAATATTAAATCCAAGATTGGATTCGTCTTAGTTTTTTCATATCCAAAGTTAGAAAAATTCTCAACTCTACCAGAGGAGCTAGTTCTGGTATGTGCTGCATCATTGTCTCTGGTAAAGTTTACGTTTCAAATGGAAGTTTTTCAAAATGACGAGTACTAAGTGAGTCACTAAGTACTTCTCACTGTTGGAGCCCGGCGAGTTGGGAAATCCAGCTTCATCACAAAGTTAGTTGGAAGTGACGAACGACCTGTTGAACGACAAAAACACGGTTTCCATTCAGTGCCATTGAGTGGTGAGACAGAGTGGTATCTCTTACCTCACAAACGATCTTTGTCTGACGACACATTGACGTGACAAAATGTAAAAGTCAAATTTTAGGCTTTACAAAGTTAACGTTGTTCGGTTTTTGGAGTCATTGTCTTCTCCACTCCCCACAGATTGGTCCCAAGTGGAAGGACGTGGTCTCTCGTTGCATCAAGGGCCACTACCAGCCCCTGCTGCTGCTGTACGCTGACCCCCGGGGGACACCGGTGTCGGTGCAGGACCTGTCCTCACGCCTCGACCTCCACCACCTCAACAAGGCCTGTTACGACAGCGAGGACTCGGGTAACTACAACACAGCTAGGAGTCGTAGTAGTAGCACGACAGCAAACGTTCAGGTAACTAAACCAGAATCAATAGTACTTGTACTAGTCGTAGTAGTAGTACTATGACAGACCAGGCTGAGGTAACTAGAAGAACAGTAGAAATAGTCGTTGCTGTGGCTGTCGTACTTGTCGTCGTAGAACTTGTAGCAGCAGTGAGGTTAGGAGTATCTGATAGGATGCTGTATATTTTAATGTGCGTGAATTTACTATGCATCACCTCTGACACCTCGACCCCCCCTCTTGCCCACACGGACAGGCCGGGAGCCGTCAATCTCCAGCGACACTCGCACCGATTCGTCGACGGAGAGCTACTCGTGCCGACAGCCCTCCCACTCTCACCATGAGTCCCTGGCCAGTCACTACTCATCTGACTCCCAGGGAACCGTCATCTGCATCGAACGCCCAGACGGAGCCCAGCACGCCTCGCTCTGCAGCCTGGATACCATAGGTGACTGAATAGAAGTACAACTGTTATAGTTGCAAAGATCAGAAAGAGCAGCGAGTGTAAAGTCAGGAGCTTCACATTGTTTGTGTTTGACCATCAGCTGTCGTCCTGCATGTTGTTCACCATTCACAGCAGGGTTCAGCTCCATCTTCTCTCTTATAACACACCATTCATTCTGTTTGAACATATGTTTTGTACTGAAGAAGAAATCTTATAAGCTTATATGAGATTTGACCCTGTACAACTCTTCTGTGGAGCCAATCACGCTCGGCCACGCTGCTTCTTCTACTTCTGTCATTGTCTGTGCTGCTTGTCGTGGTGACCGTGCTTTGAACATCCGTTGCCATGCTTCTCGTTGCTAAGGCCCCGTGACGGACGGTGAGCAGCACCAGTCTCTGAGGAAGGGAGGCGGGCCCGGGGATAGGAGGCGGAGCTCTAGCCGCACCCGGCGATCTAAACCCGACAACGAAGCTTCATCAGCCGGGTACCACAGCGAGGGTAGGCGGGCAGAGAGGGAACTGCTGGGCACAACTATTCAAACTGTGACGTGGAATAAAATTCAACCGAGCCTGGATTTTTGATGCTGAAGTTCTGAAAATAACAAGTTGCACATTTCACAAATGGGGACAAAATAATAATTTTGAAAATAAATCAAAAGGAATGATTATATATTAAATTAAAGAAATGCAGTCTTACTAAATGTATCATCTAATGTTGACTTTTATAAAGTAGATGAAACAGTAAAAATATCTAATTGAATTTTTATCTTATATTTATATTTTAAGTAATTATTTCTCATAAAAAACACATGAAAACAAACATATTAAACATGCAATTATTTTTCCCTGCAGTGTTTTTTAATATTCAGCAATGTGAAAACTACTCTCTATTATATTCTAATATTTTGAAATGAAGGTAACAGAAATGTAGAAAGTAAAGGAAATAAAAAGCCGAGCAGACGTAGTAGGAACAGGGGAGTCGGGGTAAAGGCAGAGAAATGATGCTTTCTTTTTAGTGTCATTAACATTGTTCATTCATTTTCACTGTCACTCTTTGATCTGTTTTTCATTTAACTTCTCTTTTTTTCTCACTTGCCCACTTGTTACTGTTTCTTTCTTACTCCCTTCTTTTCTCCTCTTCTTTACCTTCTCTGTCTTTTCTTCATTTCATTCCTTGCCTCTGTGTAAATCTTTTCCTCTTCTCTCCTCTTCCTCTCTCTCCTCCCCCACAGGAGAGACTTTGAAAGAGCAGCAGGTTCCTCGTCAACTCCCCAAACCTTCATCTTCCTTCTCATCTTCAACCAATCGCCTGCGAGACTTCAAGGAGACCATGAGCAACATCCTGCACAGCCGACCCCTCTCCTCCTCGTCATCCACCTCTTTACCTGCCGCCGTCCTCTCGTCTGAAATCACCTCCTCTGCCAACAACCGCCACCACCCTGCCGCCGCCGCCACCACCACTCCCTCCTCCTCCACCAAACCTCTCGACTGGGAGGCCGACAGCACCAGCAGCGAATCCAAGTCCAGCTCCTCTGGAGGAACGGGGTCAGGGAGATACCGGCCAGCATGGAAGCCCCGGAGAGAGGTCCTCAATATCGACAGCATCTTCAGCCGTGAGAGGCGACGGCAGGCGGGGTACAGCCCGCTTGGAGCCTCCCAGCCCGACGACTGTGCAGCTCCAGCCTCAGAGGGAGCGAACACCTCCTTCCCAGCCCCACAGGAGGTGATGTCTGTCAGGCCCGGCACCTCTTGGACTCTCCCCACCGCCTCCAGCAGCCACAGACGGGGTGGAGGAGCCGCAGAACTGCCTCCTCCCCCTCCTCCCCCACCCAGACTGATCCAGAGGATGGAGAGCGGATATGAGAGCAGCGAGAGGAACAGCAGCAGCCCGGTCAGCCTGGACCTGAACCTGGGAGACAGGTGAGCTTTTTTATCTCCCCCTGATTTAAGACCTTCAGTATTTATTATTGAGATTAACAGTTATTTCATTTAACTAAAAGTTAGTTTCATCATCTATTAAGCTGCAAAATGTCCCAGTAACAAAAGGCGATGGCTTCAGATCTATGTTTGTTCAAATCACAGAACAAAACCTCTGTTCAGTATCACATTAAACAACGAAAAGCAGCGAATCTTCACTTTTATCGAGAAAAATGCCCAAAAATCGACTTATCGTTTCAGCTCTAACTTAAATCAGATGTTGCCAACATACATTCTTCTGGTAAATACAGAAATTATCTTTATAATTAGATATAACTTTTATTCTCATTTTGCAGTCATTGATTATATTCAGGTTGATAGGAGCTGTTTCTGATCCCTAACTAACCAGTAGTTACAATGGAAGCAAACTTTATTTATATCACACTTTTAAAAACAGTTAAGTGCTTTACAGGATAAAGAAATCATATCATAACGTAACCATGTCAGTTGAAGAAATATGTCGATTTCAAAGTTGTTGCTGATATGATCAGTTGATATGAGTTTAGTTTATTTGCACAGCTGTTCACCTCCTCCTCACTTTTCCATTTATCACCATTTTCCAGCTCTGGAACAAAGCTGTGATGTTCCATTACTAATGCCGCCTACGAAAGTGTGACTGGCTCAGTTGTTTTTTTTTCCAAACACAGGGGGCAGAGATTAAAGATCTGTCACGCATGAGTCAGTGACAAAACTAGAAAGTATTTCCGGTAAAATGAAGAAAGAACTGGAAATGAGTTGGTTTTACATGACAGACATTTACTTGTTACCGTGTTAAAGGTGAATTACGACAGCAGCCCAAGTTCAAAGTACAAAAGAAAAATATTACAGAATGACAGTGTTCTTATATACGATTCTTCCTTCCTTCCTTCCTTCCTTTAGGGAATGTGCTGTGAAGAAGCCTTCGGTCTCCTCCTCTTCCTCTGGGCCGTCATGGAGGAACATCAGATCAAAGAGCAGCGGCGCTCTGCTGCAGGACGTCAGCTCTTCCAGCAGAGGGAGCCTTGGTATGACAGGTGTGTCTGTGTTTATGTGTCATGAACATAAAGATGGACGACATGTCGGCTACCAAAAGTGAAGCCAAATTGTTTGATCACCCCCTGGTGGCTGGCTACAGTGTAGATCATAAACCTCCGCTCCTCCATGTTAGCTTGATGTGCTGCTGCGTGTTTCATCTTGGGGTGCGTGAGTTCACTTTGGCCTGAGGAACAAATCATCTTTCTCATCTGTTCAGACGAGAAGATACAAATATCCAACGTGTTTGACCTTAATGTCTCAGGTGAGGTCTGTGTCCCTGGTTGGCATAGCAACCGGCTCCACTATGGAGCTATGGGCATTGAAAACTGCTCATATAGCCCTGTGTCTTTGTTTTGTAAGCAAATAGTTTTTCTTTGGTGGTGATTTGGTTTATATCTGTTGGACCAGCGCCCCCTGTAGGCCGCAGCGAGCTGGACGAGTTGCAGGAGGAGGTGCTGAGGAGAGCGAGGGAAGAAGAGCAGCAGCGACGGCAGGAGAAGGAGAGGGAGGCGGCGCTCGGCTTCAACCCACGACCCAGCAAGTACCTGGACCTGGACCAGCTGCAAATCCAAGGTATGACACTGACACAGACACAGACACACACACACACACACACACACACACACACACACACACACACACACACACACACACCTCTGAATGTCAGAAGAATGTTAAATAGAATAATCTGTACTAGAGATGAAAACGGTCACTCAACTGCTGTTCAGCTCGGACTGTTTGTGTGTGTGTTGTGTTGTGTTGTGTTGGACAATAGGAATGTTCTTCATTGAGCAGCTGAAAGCGTCTGACTCAGCCGACAGTGCTTAGGAACTAAAGCCTGTGTGTGTGTCTCTGTGTTTATGTATTTCCATGGTTGTGAGGACAGTTTGGGCCTCACCAAATCATTCCTTCTTTCCAAATACTCCATTAAACTGATCACCAACAGATTTCACTGCTAAACTGAAATGTTTGCTCAAAATGTTCAGTGCAGCAGACTATGATTCTCCACTGCCTGTATTTTGTTGGATGTTCTGTTGCGTTGAAAGTAGCTCTCCACTTCCTGAAATAGTAGGATTGCAGATGTTGCACACAGCCGGGGGCTCCCATCAGTTTCAGCCATAAACCAGTTCAACGCTGCAGGTTTGTTCGGCTGCCGTAGGATTTGGATAAATATCTGTTTACGTGTGTTCACTCTGCAGGAAAAGGCGACAGCTTCGAGCGGTGTGTGTCGGAGGCAGAGCTCCTGCTGGACCAGTCGGTGCGTCTGGAGCAGGCGGGAGAGGTCGCCGCAGCGCTGTCGGCCGTCAACGAAGCCGTCTGTAAGCTCCCCCCACCTACTCTGACCCCGCCTCCAGCACACACACACACACAAACACACACACACTAAATAACTCACACTTACCAAATAAACACGCTGTGAATGAGGTCAACACACCCCCGCCCACCAACCCTCTGCTTGGTTGCTAATGGAAACCGGAGACATCACAGTGGCCTGCTGTTAACGACATCAACCACTGAGATCTCGACATGTTTGTGTGTTACTGAGGAATGTCCACAGACACACACATCAGTTTGACATCACTGTGTCGAGATAATAAAAGACGGAATTAAAGAAACGTGTTCGATATGAAATTTGAAGTGAATAAACCACCAGGATGAAAAGTAGTAAATCGAGCTTGAGATCTTAAAACCTCGTCTCCTCAGAGAAACACAAACTCTGTAAAGTATAGTTCCAGTTTATCTTTCGATCCGATCTTTAAGCTTCTGCTCATCATTTCTATCAGTGATAAAAACTTTGTGGCAGAGTTCAGGTTTTAGTTAGTGGCACTCAGAGCTCTAGAGGTGGGTCTATGTCAGCGAACATGAGAATCAAACACTAAGACACAGCCTCATGAGCTTCAGAGTTTCTCCGGAGACAATATCTGAACTATAATGTCTATAAATGAACATCACCGTGTTATTATTACTGATAGAAATAATAAAAACAAAACCGTTGCTATGATAAATGGAAATAATTATTTAACAGTATCACAGTTTGTGTTAGTTTGGTTATAATTAAGTTAATTTAATGTTCTGTCTGAATATAATTTCACCATTTCATCGAGGACCAAACCTCACATGTCTGTCATTTCCATAACACACACACACACACACACACACACACACACACACACACACACACACACACACACACACACACACACACACACACACACACACACACACACACACACACAGTGTCACACCGCCACCATGTCAACTATCTGATATTTGATTTATTTTTAAGATTTTTGCATGAAATCATCATAAGTTATTTTATGCATCCTTCTTTTCCTTTATCCTTATTCATTCTTTCCTCTCTTTTGTTCTTTTTTTTATTTTTTTTATCTGTCCGGCATTTTCTGGTTGTCACGTGGCCTCGCTGCAGCCAAACTGCGGCCGGCGGCGTCTGAGGGCGGAGCTAGTAGTAACAGCCGGCTGCAGCGCTGCATGAGGAGAGCCCGCAGTTTGCAGCAACGCATGCAACTGCAGCAGCGGCCGCAGGACTCAGAGGCAGTCAGACAGCATCCAGAGCCACAGCAGGAGGAAGAGCAGCAGCTCCAGGAACAGCCCAGGTACCACCTGTAGTCTGCTCAGCCAATCAGACGTCACATAGCATCAGAAAATATTGTAGCTGCAAAAATATTTAGTCTTTTTTATGTAATTACAATCAAATGAAAAACTACAAATGTGGTTAAAAACATACAAGGTGGGAAAAACGTTTGTCAATCATCATCTTTAATATCTTGTTTTAGTCATGACGGCTCCCAAAAGTGAAGCCAAAACATCTGGATCGCCCCCTGGTGGCTCTCTGCAGTATAGGTCATGAACCCTGCCTACTCCATGTTAGCAGATGGAACATGGACCAAACTAAAAAGTCAAAGTAGAAGTTAAATAAATGTTTGTCAGAGATGGTTTCTGTCATTTTAGGTCGTTCTCATCACACTGATGTTCAAGTGTTCATGTTTGTGATCAGTTTGGTTTTAATTAGTTATTTGATGATGTAAAAACAGGCTGAGACGTCATGACTGACAGCTGGGACTGTGAGCTTGGACGAGCGTGTGTATGGGCGAGACCTCAAAAGCACGGTTTGACGCCACAATCACGACTTCTGTGAGGTGTTTTCATGATGACTGGTTTAGTGAGAACCATGGTGACAGATTGTCAACACTGACTCCCCAAGAAACAACCTCTGAATCACACACACACACACACACACACACACACAACCAGCCCTGTGTTTAGCAGGAGCTCTCGAATGACACCATCTGTTCCAGACATACTGCAGGCAAACACACACTCTCACACACACACACTTCCTTCCTAACACGACCCTCTCTCTCGCTCTCTTTCTCTGCAGTGAAAAGGCTCTCTCGCTCCAAATACTTCTGACGAACAGACAGGGCGACCAATCAGCCGCCGGTCAGGACCAGCAGGCCCTGCCTCTCTCTCCATGCTTTGTTAAGCCCCTCCCTCCCAAAACAATCTCTGACCCCGCCTACAGCACAGTGGCTCCTACAGGTTCCCCCAGGGAGGACAGCAGGACCAGGGGCCCCTGCTCTCGTGTTGGGAAACCCCTCTCCAATGCTGCGTCCCTTCCTGCTCTGTGTGTGGACACCTGGGAGCAGAGTCCTCTGGAGAATTTGGCTCCACCCCCTCCACCTGAGGAGGTGGAGTTCCCCGCCCAGTGGACCAAAACATCACCTGTTCCCATCCCAGCTCATGCCCTCCCCCCACTCAGGCCGCACTCCCGTACTCCATCACCCATTGGCACCAACGACGGCTGTCATCTGATCATGGAGAAGGAGCCATGTTACATCAGACAGGGACAGACCACACCCCCTTTATCGGTCTCCCCCTCCAGAGTAGCCCCGCCCCCTCCAACCAGAAACTGGTCCTGCTTACACCTTGAGCCACACGATGATGTCGTTGATTCTTCTGATCCACCAACTTATGCCACTGCAGACTCACCTTCTAGCGCCCCCCTGCCCCCTGTGAACCAACCGGATCAAACCGCCTCCACGGCCCCCGCCCAGGGCCACAGAGCACTCCTGCCTGTGGAGCGCTGGGCGGAGAACGTCAACAGATACTTCAGTTTCAAGAACGCAGCAGCAGGAGGAGGAGGAGAAGGAGAAGGAGGAGAGGAAGCAGCGTCACCCTGTGAAGAGCTGTCAGAGCTGGACTCGCTGTACCAGGCCAGTCTGCTGGCTCCCAGCATGCAGCGGGGCAGCCGTGGTGTCAGTCCTCAACCGACTGGCAACAAACCAGGTACGAGCTGCAGATGTTAGATTCTGTCACATGACACTTCTGTCCCTCATGTGACCACCTCTGGAGTCACAGAGCAGCTTTCATCTTCGCTCAGCACGTTCCGCCAATAGAGAAAACCACTTCACACACATATACACGATTACTTTTAGTATCAGTGGTTGTATTAATTTCCGTGTGTGTGTGTGTGCGTGCAGGTGTGAGAAGAATGCTGTCAGGATCTGGACGATCCAAAACACCGACGGCAGAGATAGAGAGATATGCCTACAGAACACCGGTAACATCTCTGCATAAGGTACAACTGACTGTGTGTGTGTCATTAAACCTCATCACTTCCTCATTAGCAGTTTGTTATTTCTCTGCCTGTTGCTTCACGTGCTAACGTCTCTTCTCCGTGCAGCCGGCGTCGGGTGAAGACGAGAGCTACAGCGCAGACAACCTGCGACGCATCGCCCGCAGCCTGAGCGGAACCTCCATCGGGCCGCGACCCCAAAACATCGGTGTCTCTCGCAGCTGTGTAAGTGACGCGCATGCGCACACAGTTAGAAAATATCAGTTACTAACTTTGTTCCAACAAAAACACACCAGCTGTGTGTGTGTGTGTGTGTGTGTGTGTGTGTGTGTGTGTGTGTGTGTGTGTGTGTGTGTGTGTGTGTGTGTGTGTGTGTGTGTGTGTGTGTGTGTGTGTGTGTGTGTGTGTGTGTGTGTGTGTGTGTGTGTGTGTGTGTGTTAATGTGAAAACGTTGATGTCATCGTCTTCCTCTGCCAGTTTGCTGTTTGCTGCTGCCACCCTGTGTTCATTCAGTGTGACTGCAGGCTGGCTCCGTTTCTGCTCTCAGACAGTAAACAGCTCTTCTCTGGTTCTTCAAAGAACAACAATGACAACACTTCACCTCTGATTCATAAAACACGCCCTCATGTTGTATCGAAGGCCGCCGCTGCTGGCGTTCAGACATCTTGCATCCCGCCCACAGGAATCGCCTCAGGCCAGCACATTAAAGATTCATCACTGATTTAGTTCCTCCATTAAGCTTTTAGCCGCAGCGCTCGGTGCGAGGTGATGACGGCCTGATGAGAAGCGACGGCTGAGGTTTGACTCCACATATCATGTCAGAGGGATTTTACTGCAGTGGAGGATTCGACTCTTCCTCTGAGCAGTGTCAATGTGTCTGTGATACAACTTCAACAACCACTGAAACATTCAAATGTCAAAAAGAATTAAAACACTGACATGAAGGCAAATAAAAATGGTATTAATTATTATCAGATTAGAGACAGATTTCTATGGATTATTATCATGGATTTTTTTGGCCTGATGCCTGCCAATACCGATTCGGCAGATATATAAAAAAAATAGTCAATGATTCCTAGACGTCCTTATCCTTTAAACTAATATAATTTATTTCTATAGAAATTAACAATTGTCTAAAAGAAAACACAAATCTTTATTTAAATTTGTTGGATAAAAAACTTGCATCTCAGAGATACAAGGTTGTCCCTGTGTCGTATTTCTGTTTTCATTTATGAATTTGTGTCAGTTTTCATGTTTTTCCGTCCATCGTTGTAACTGTTTTTAAATTTTTTTTACCCCATCCTCTAATTTCTTTATCTATTTTCACCTCTTCTTTTGTCTGTTTTCACTTCTCATTCTATTTCTTTTCCTCTTTAATCTGTCCTGTTTTTCTTCTCTTTTACCTTCCTCCTTCGTTTCACTCCTGTTTCCATCTTCTTTCTCCACCTCCTCTTCATCATTGCTCCTCCGTTATTCTTTACCTCCACTTCCTCGCCCTGAAGGACCCCTCTGTGTCCAGACCCCCCCTCTCACCCGCAGACCTTCACTCCTCCACCCTCCCTCGTCGACCCAGCACCTCCTCCCTGCACCTCCCCTCCTCCTCCTTCACAGATCCCTCCTTCCACCACCTCCAACCCCGACACCACGGCCCCTCAGCTCCTGCACCTCCTCCACATCACCCCCCCCCGCAGACATCACGGCCACACAGCTCGGGCCCCTCCACCTGGGGACGCACAGGTAACGCTGGCCCTTCACCTCCACCTTCACCTCCACCTGCTGGTCACCAGCATCAACATATCCAACGTCACAAACCATCACACATGAGCAGAGCTGCTCTCATCCAGTTTCCCTCTAAATGTTCTCATGAGAATTATAATGTGGCCGAAGGTAAAAAGGCTGAAAGGTTTGGACTCTCCCTCTTCTAGATGAGACTCATCACAGAACAAAATAGTTTTACATGATCACTATTTAAATATTAGAGATAGAGAAATAGATCTTATGATGCCCCCTCGTAAACAGTGAGGCCTCATGATGACCTGTGTTGTAATAATTTTCCTTTTTCGCCTCCTCTTCTTCATCTACCTCCTCTTCCTCCCTTTTCTCTTCTTCTTCATCTACCTCCTCTTCCTCTCCCTCCCCCTCAGGAGTTGGACCGAGCGTCCAGCAGCAGTTTCTGGTTGTGTCTGACCGGCATCAAGCTCTCTCAGGACAAAGCATCCACAACATCGCGCTGAGTTACGGCACTCTGCCCCGGGCTCCTCGCCGAGCCCCGCCTCCCTTCTCCACCCTCCCCAGGCCTGGTGCCGGCTGTACCGCTGCCCCCCCGCCTGCTCCGCAGAGTCTCTACGCCACCCTGTCCCGTCCTCGCCGCTCTGCCAACACCACCACCGGGACTAACGGTCACTACCGACAACCATCACTGCCCATTAAAGTCAACGGGTCCGCCCACTACCCACCACACCACATCCCGCCACCACACCACCACCCTCCACACCACCTCAGGGTGCCAGGTGAAGCCCCCTCCCAGCCCCTCCGGCTTGATATCCCCCCTGACAGTGATTGGCGCCGTGATGCCCACTACAGGACTGTCCAGCCCAGCTCCTCTTGGGATCCCCTCGCCGCTCGCCACCACCACCCGTCCCTCCAGCGGACGCAGTCCCACCAGCCTCCCCCTCACCGGCCCCGCAGGGACCCCCTGCTGTGCTCCCTCTGCCAGCAGCTTCCAGCTGAGCCGCCACGTCCCTACTGCGCCTCATGCGGCGCTTACGTGGCTCGGTTCCGCCCGGGCAGCTGATCAGGCCTGAAGCTGCCGGCAGAGGTCACATACCATCACGAGTAAAACGAAGTCTTAACGCCGGCGATTCAGCCTGAGTTTAGTTTTTTTTATGTTAAAATGTGCCAACATTCATTTAGACGGACGGCTGCTGTCACGCTGTGATGAAACTCTGTGATTGGCTGCTTGCTCGGCAGCATCATCAGATCTTCAGTCAGAATTCTAACACTGTAACAACCTCAGTCTCAGTAGAAATCAGTTCTCTCACAGCACACGTCCACATGTTGTCCCGACTCGTCTCCCCTGATCGTCCCGCCTGCAGACACTCATTCAATCATGTCCCTGAACATTTGCTGGATTTAAGCACATTTAACTTTCTAATGAAGACAAAGCACCATGTGACCGAACAGGAGCAGCAGGTCGACGTGTTCAGTTCAGAACATTGACTGTAAATAAAGATGGACGATATGATGGCTCCCAGGAAGTGAAGCTAAAATGCTTTGATCGCCCCCTGGTGGCTGGCTGTAGTACATGTCATAACCCCTGCCTCCTCCATGTGAGCAGATGGGACATGGGCCCAAGTAAATGTTCCTAAAAGATGGTTTCTATCATTTTAGGTAGTTCAGGTTACTTGTGTAGACGGGACCTTGATAGCAAGGCTCCACTCCACAATCACTACAGCACAGACTGAAACACAGAGTTTGAGGAAGTGGAGACGCGTCGTCCATCTTTATCTACTGTTTTTTATCTGAACACGCAGCAGAGCACAGCGTCACAGGAAATGAAGGAATCATGACAGGAAGTAGAAAAGCAGCTCCTTCCTCAGATTATGAATTTAAATATACTCAACGTACTCCTCTATTTATTTTTGTAGGCTTGACAGACTGAGATGTTTGTAGATTAACTAAAACTATTCTACCTGCATAACCTGCGTATACTCTGCTATAGACCTGATGTAATTTTATAAAGTGAGTTAGTGTCCGGCCTCGTCGTACATAACCTGAGGCTGATTTCTGTCGTTAGACGATATTAGACGAATAACTAAAGCTTTTATTTTGACAGAGTTGCAGCTAATATTTAGCATGATGTTTTCAGACGTATTCTAGCCTTGAGAGCCTTGCTGGTCTTTGCTTTACATTTATTGTAATGATGATATATGCAGATCTTTTTAGTGCAGTGACTCGACTGCCTGTAACTCTAATGTAGTGCACTTCACAAGTGTTGGAGATAGATTTACTTCTTTTGCTCGTTGCTGATTTGTTTCGACGTCTCTCCCGTTATCGTGGGAGGAGCTTCTCTCCACTCAGACCACGTTCAATTGGTTCAGTTGATTCTGAACAAACACCTTGAAAAGAAAAAAAGAAAATCAAAGATGCTGTTAATCAACAGACTGAGAGACTTCTGTCTGTATGCCAAGAAACCTGGGGCTGACCCCACCCGCCTGGTGCCCCGGCTGAGCTTAAACAAGCAAACCCAAGTTTGGTCTGAAGTCCAGAAAATTGTAAAAACAACAATTTTACGTTATTTCACTTGAAGATATTAATAACAACATTTTTTCACTTAAACTACAGAAAAGTTCCATCTGAAATCATTTTGGGGGGATTTATTGATTCTTTAAAAATGTCCTAATGTCGAATAAAAGATGTTTCCGACAAAATGTTTTTAAGGATCAAAATAATTACATTTATAAGTTGTTATAATCAGGACTGAACAAAATGAAGGCATTTCATCTTTTCAGAATAAAATCAGATTTAATTTCATATTTCAGACCTGAGTTGAAAACAGAATCAATGCAACACAAACTTTCAATAATTCAAATGAAGAGAAATAATTTTTTTCATCATGTCAGAGTCTTTTTCTTTTGGCTGTTTTGCTTCGCCAGATTTTACTTTGTTGATTTTTTTTTTTTGGGGTATATTTTTGATGCTTATTTTTCTACACTGTAGAGTCAACAGATTATTAAAATGTTTAAAGGAAATGTTCATCGTCTCTGACGTGATTCTTTCACTTGTTCTTCGGTTCTTTTGTCAGAATTTCAGACCCTAAAATGACTTTCTTTACTTTGCAGAACTTTTACATTCTCAAAATGCATGTATAACATACTACAGGAAGGAAACACCTAAAAACAATTAGTCTCTAACGTTTTCGGTTCCTTGTTTGTTCTGCTGCGCTGACAAAAAATGTATTCTGTATTTTTGCAGTACAGACGTCAGATGACCAGAAGCTAAAATTCAGTTCATTTCATGTTAATTGATTCTCCTGTGGCGTCGTGACATCACAGACTCGTTTGTAGATAAAACTTTTTTATTTTGTGACACATCTTTTCATTGTGAAAACACTTTCATCTCATTTCCACACAAATCCAGCTCAGCTGTTGGTTTATATAAATATATACTGCTCTGTGTGTTTTTACAGAATAATATTGGCACTTTACAAACATCACACACTCGTGACTTTACATAACAAATATTTTCTTCTCATGTAAAATATGTTAAAATATAAATTCCCTTAAAAAAAACTATTTTTCCTAAGAAGGGATTCAACAAAACTTTCTGACGTAGATTTCAGAGCAGAATTCCTCTTTGATAAATGAAGCTCAGCTCAGTTTTCCAGACGCTGACGTAGCCACAAGTGTTTTTTTATCCTAAGAGAGAAGCAGCTGATCTGACGTCACGTCTTTAAAACCTCTGGTAGAAGTGAGCGAGCAGCGTCGGCAGCGAATCAGAGTGAAGCGTAACCATCAGGAAACACCGAACAAAAAGTTTTTTTCTCTCATTGTCCTCCAGCAGTTATCTGATCGCAGCACAGCGCCCTCAGGTGGTCCTTTGGAGCAGCAACCCAGTGAACACATTGTCCTTTGACTCCGCCCACGCTCCTCCCCTCAGTTCCAGCCTCACCTCCTCCCCCTCCCTCAGCAGCAGGAGGCTCACACCTGTAGCAGGCCCCGCCTCTGCCACCGCCCGTCGGTGTAGAGACGCCGGAGCTCCGCCCGACGCCCTCTGCAGGACCACGTGGGCGGGGCCCGGCCTCAGGTCCAAGGTGAGGATGAACAGGTAGAGCCCGCCCACTGGAGCCGTGAAGGTGCCGGCGTCCGAATGAAACTGACCCCGGTTCAGAGACGCATCGAACGTGATGACGCTGTCCGCGAGGCTCAGAGGAGATCCACCCACAAACATCAGGGAGTCTTCTGATTGGTCGGACAGCACAGGAACACCTGAACACAAAGTTCAAACCACTCATTCTAACAGGTTCAGTGTTCAACAAAAAAAGTTATCAACGTAGACTGCGTCCGGGGAGTGAAGCCGATGTGAAAGTACTGGAAACCTGTATTCTCTGGATTGACCAGTAGAGGGCGACTCCACTGGAATCACATAGACCATAAAGCCCCGATTGCACTGTGGCCTGGATACTACAGTGTGATTGACAGCTAGTACCGTCCAATAGGTGCAGGTGGACGTTAACTTATTGAATTCGATAGAAACTGACTTATTTTTGAACCAGTCTCCCTCTGCTGGTCAATTGAGAGAATACAGGTTACGGAGTAAAACCAAACATATAAAAAGTAAGACTCCTCGCTCACCAAATGAATCCCTCTTGTTTCGATGGTCTCCTCCTCTTCCTGATCCCTCCTTTCTTCTTCCTCCTTTCTTCCTGTTCTCTTTCTTCCCGTCTCGGTTCTGCACCAGCTGCAGCAGTTTGTCGAGCTCCAGCGTGGCCTCGGATCCCACCAGCACGTCTGCGTTGCTGAACACGTTCTTGAACACCCTCAGGTGCTCCTCCAGGCCTCTCTTCAGCCACGTCACCTCCGCCTGCAGCTTGGCGTCCTCACCCCCGGGCTGCACCTCCCTCTGGGTGGAGGTGGTGGGGCAGGGGCAGGGTTTCTCCTCCAGCTGCTGCACCTTCAGGTCCAGCTCCTCCACCGTTTTCTCCAGGTTCCACAGATCGCTGCCGTCTCCTCCCAGCTCCTGATGCCTCCCAACAGGTTGGAGGAGAAGCTGTCGCTCCCTGGCCGCTTCTCCAGCGTCGCTCATCTCACCAGGAGGCCAGTGGTCGGGGGGAAGGTGTGAGGAGGAGGGCTGGTCAGCAGACGGCACCTCCTCTCCACTTCCTGGTAACAGAAGGAGAAGAAGAGGAAAAGTTGATTATCTTGGGTCATGATGGGACGTCCAGCAGGGGGCGCAGGTGAGGTAATGATGTGTTAACATCCCACTGAAAAACCTCAAACCGTATTAATCTCAACTTTGTTTATTATTCAAATGTATTTTATTCGTTAACTTGTACACAGCAGCATCAGTTAATCAGGTTAGCATCAGAGTTAACTTTAATACATTAACAAAAGGTTTATTCAGTTACTCTTTTTTACTGATGAATACTAAATTAATGAAGAGAAAATAAAAAATATAACTACAGTTGGTGAAGGTTTGTGGTGAGTTGTTGTAGTTTCACACATTTGCCACTAGGTGCTGCTAAAGAGTTGGCTGCATCCAGGAGATGGTAAATTTAGATTTGATTAAGTTTATTCTTATAAATAATGTGTGTGTGTGTGTGTGTGGTAACTTTTGCTGCCAGACCTTTTTACAGTGGTATTTATTATACTTACAGTCAATATCAGTATATCTCAACACCCCTCGTGCAACTATATGATAATTTCCTGTTAGTATGAAATGTCTTCAGTGTGTTTTTCTGTTTGGTTTTTACAAAGTCAGTACTTTGTTGCTGGGGCCACATGGACCTCGAGGCCCCTCGTGAATCCTGCAATGTTGTGTCCATCAGCGAACACAAGAAACAGTTTGTATCGACTTCTCTGAAATCTAAACCAAGCATCCGTCCTACCAGAGTAGAGAACAAACTTCTCCAGCTGAGACGTTCCTCCTGCTGGTTCGTACCTGTCCTGCTGTTGAGCAGCGACGTGATGCTCCGGTTGTGACTGCTCAGCTGCTTCTGCAGGTGCCTCAGCTGCTTCCTCAGGGCCGGGATGGAGTTGGCCTCCTGGTCCTGGAAGGGCCACTCCAGGAACTCCAGCACCTCCTCCCCCAGCTGCAGCTCCAGCACGTCGCTGTGTCGAATGACGTCTTTGAGCAGAGAGTTGAAGGAGCCCGACAGACGGTTCTTCCACTCCTTCAGCTTCTCTTCCCGCTCCTTCAGACCGCTGACCTCGGCCTGGACGTCCGTCAGCGAGCTGTCCAGCCGGGTCAGGGTGTCGTCCAGAGTCCTGGTCCTGCTCTGCTCCCAGACCAGAGACTCCTTCACCTGCAGGACATTGAATTAAAAGGACTTTTTTCTTATTGTCTCAGTGTGTTCGTCCATTTTTCAGCACTTTGCTAATTCTCTGCTCTGTGGCTCTCCGCTCCGCTCGACGACACGCCTTCACTTTCTCCAACAGAGAGTGTGTGTGTGTGTGTGTCTGTGTGTGTGTGTGTGTGTGTCTGTGTAAGAGATTTTGTGTGTTTATTTTTCCTACCTGTTGGAGGTCATGTTGAATTGCTTCTACCGCCGGCTCCCAGTTGCTGGCCCTGCCCATCTGCTCCAGCTCTCCCTCGTTGTTCTCGTCCAGAGCCATTTTGTTCTCGTTAGCCAGCGCCGTCACGTTGGCAACGCTCCTGTCCAGCCGAGCCACGGCGGCCGTCAGCCCGCTGCAGTCGCAGTTTGCGGCTGAGTGGTTCTGGTAGAGGGCGTCGTACAGGTAGTCTATGTGTACGTCCACCTCCTGCAGCTGCTTACTGTGCTGCGTCAGGTTCGCCGTCAGCTCCTCCACCCGCCTCAGCACCCCCACCTTGGCGTCCTCCACCTCCAGCCCCGTCTGCATGAACAGGATCATACTGTTTCGGGCCGTCTGGTTGATCAGCTTCTCCATTTGCGTGAAGTCCATCCTCAGCCGCTGGACGCTCCCCGAGGTCACGTCCATGTCCTCCATCAGCCCAGTCACCTGCACGAGATGAAGAATTTATGGCATTTTATTTTTTTCTGACTTTTTCTTTAAGTTACATTAGTTTATGAGCTATACTGAAGCCAGCCACCAGGGGGCGATCAAGGGCCTTTGCTCCATCTTTATTTACAGAATTTACACAGAAAACCCACCTTCACCGTGTTGTTGACCACCATGTTGTCCAGTCGCTCGATGGCCTCCCACAGAGAGGAGGAGTCTGAGGGCGGCGGCGGTTGGGGGGGGTGCAGGGAGGGACGAGGGAGCTGATCGTCCAGCAGCGTCTCTGTGATCTCATCCTGGTCGACCTTCAGCTCCGACAGCGTGGCGTTCATCGCCTGCAGGCTGACCTGAGATCAGAGACAGAGGTCAACGGCTGAAACGTAGTTAAATACATGTACCACTTAAGTCTTCATTTTATGATCATTACAATAATAATAGTTATTATAGTTAGATGCTGCAGGTCCACTGACCTGCAGCATCTTCTGGTGGCGTTTCAGCTTCATGTCGATGTCCGTCTTAAAGCAGGTGAGGTTGTAGTGCAGCATTGCATGCTGGGAGTGCAACCTGTTCTCCATGTCCGTCCGCTGACCGGCCATCTGCGCCCGAACCTCCCTGATGTGCTCAGAAACCTCGTCCAGCTTGGCCTCCAGGCGCTCGTCCGCCGCCTCGTCATGCCTGGGCCCCTCCAGGACCCTCGCCTGCAGCTCCGCCCCCTGCTGGCTGCTCTTCAGCTGGGCCACGTCTCGGGCCAGGTCCCCCACCTGGCGGCTCAGGTGCTCCAGCGAGCAGTTGAAGCCCTGCAGGAGCGGCTGCAGCTGGGACATGACCAGCGCCATCATGTGGGGAACGGAAAGGGCAGCAGGGGCTTCTGGGTATGGGAGGGAGGCAACATAATTTTAGATTAAACATAAATATAAACATTTATAAAAGTTTTATGTCTCTGCAACGGCGACACCCAGTGGCAGGAGGTATTATGTTTTTGGGTCCGTTCAGTTCTTGTGAACACGATATCTTCAAAACCTCTTGAGGACATTTCTTCAAATTGTGTTGTTGTTGTGTTGACTTGGACTCAAAGGTGAACTGATTTCAAAGGTCAAAGGTCACAGTGACCTCATATGAGACTGGAACTGCTCTGATTGGTGGAGACAAACAACCACAGGGTGAATTCTAGTTTCTTAATATCTTTAAGTTTGAAAAGGACAGAAAGTCACTGAAGTTATTTAGGACATGATCACAAAAAGCTTCTCACACCCACACACACTCTCTGCTCCCGGCTACAAACACACCAGGCTCAGAAAAACACGTCCCTGATGAATCATGACCCTCCGGGGACCTGCAGTCGGTTGTTCTAGTTCTAAAATGGAGCTGTTTTCCAAACTGGATTATAAAACACAGCACAGCCGCTCCGCCTGGAAAACAGTCCAGCAGGGAAACAGAAAACGTCTCGACTGCTGTTTCCATCCTGTGGGCGCTCTGCCTCTGAAAACACCACCGATGCCGCTGACGCACAGCGGGCTGCCGTGGAGACGAGAGGAGACGATACGAGTGTTTCCAGGAGATTAGATGAGATTTCACAGTTTGTTCCTGTTGCTCCAGAAGAGACTGAGAGAGCGAAGCCAGGAAAACACAGTGAGCACAGGACGCTGCCCGTCCTCGTGCACAGAGCATCTGATCCTGTGTTGTTATTTCTGAGGTTTGAAGAAATAACAACAAGCTTCTTACATTTCATGATTCATCTTCTCACTGATGTTTGAATCACAATGACACGTTTTAATAACATCTACATTTTCTTTTACTGTTTTCCTTGCGTTTAAAGTTCCTTAAATTTAATGTCATCTTCGATTGTTTGAAGTGGATGGAAATAAAAACTAGAAAACGAGAAGAATTAGATGCTTATATTTGATTTTTTATATATTTGGAGTTTATGTCTGCTTTTATTAACAATCTACACCTGGAAATTGTTGATGAAACCTTTTTGGTGTTTTTGTGGCGACCATGACAGTTTTGGGGAATTTTTGGGAAGATTTATTCTTTTTTTGGACATATCATTTATTAGATAGTTTGGAGTTTTTTCTAGAGAGTAAGGAACGTGTAAAATTACTTCAAAGAGGCGTTTGAAGGACTTTTAGTTTCAGTCTCAGGTCGGAGGTAAAGGAATGTGTGATGCCATCGAGGGTCCTCACAGATACAGAAAAACAAACCAGTGTGTGTTTGCCTCAGGTCACTGCTGTCAGAGACACAGTCCAGACGCACACACACACTCACACACGCACACACACATGCACAGACACACACACAGTGATCTCAGCCTCTTTCATCACAACCTGTTTTCATTACGACAGACCAAACTCTCTGTTCCCACATGCTGCTGGACCCTGAGAGGTCAGAGGTCACCGTACAGTGAGGCCACGCTGCGACAGGAAGTTTCAGGTCACCTCTGACTCCAGTTGTGGGGGGGGGGGGGGTTGAAATCAAACACCCCTGTCAGCTGGTAGCGTTCTAATGACTGTCGCTCTGATTTACGGTGTCGCTCTGAGTCCACTTCCTGTTTCGGACAAAACAACGTCTGTTACACAACCGCGCTTCTGTTTGTTCTGTCGTAAAAGTCACAATTAAAAGGTGAGACGACACTTTAATGAGCCACGAGGGGGAAACGGAGACATCGGGAACCAGAGAAGAAGAAAAAGAACCTGCTCACAACGGCTCTTTGTGTTAAAGATCTGGACAGAAACACGTTCGTTCCCCCCTGTCGACACAAGGACAGTTTACACTGACTTTAACTTTTAACCACCAAACGTCCCTTTTTTTAAACGACCGGTTTATGATGTTGTGAAGTTATAAAGTTCTTTACAAGTTTAAAACAAGATAAAAACATGCAAATGATGTCACTAGTTTTGCAGCT